>NC_034591.1:10763174-10821113 GCF_900095145.1 Mus pahari
CTCAGTCTCCAGATTAGGTTCACTGGTGAGCCTTCCAATTCTGGATTGTAGTTCATTTCAAATATAGTCAAGTTGACAACCAGGAATAGCCACTACAATTGCCAATACAGATCACTTGATTATAACTCATAACTTGTCTTAGAGTTACTATGTCTGTGATGAAATGACATGGCCGAAGAAAGTTTGGAAGAAAGGGGTTTATTTGGCTTACACTTAGTTCCACAGTACCATTCATCATTGAAAGGAGTCAGGACAGAAGCTCAAACAGGTCAGGATTCAGGAGACAGAAGTTGATGCAGAGGCATGGAGGGATGTGGCTTATTGGCTTGCTTCCGTGGCTTGCTCAAGCCTGCTTTCTTATAGACCCCAGGGCCATCAGCCCAGGGATGGCACCACCCACCATGGGCTGGACTCTTACCCATCAATCACTAACCAAGCAATTGCCTTACAGTTGGATTTCACAGAGGCATTTCTTTTAAAATCATGTTTACCTCCCTTCAGATACCTCTACATTGTGTCATATTAGCCTAAGACTAGCCAGCCCAACTATGGTTTTTAAAATAAGAATTTTTGAAGGGACTGAAACACAGGCAAAGGGTCTGGGCTGATGAGATCTGCAAAACCATAATGAAAACAAGCACAAAGACAAGTCCAAAGAGTCTGGATGAGGATCCACCAAGATGTGTAATATCGGTTCTAAAAAGTGAAGGATAACAAACTTCCCCAAAGGGAGGTACTGCTTGTAGCTGGCAACAGCAATGCCATACTTGAGAACATCACTGATTTTGATGTTAGGATTCAAACAGATTCAAAGGAGAAGAAAAATGCTGCACCTTTAAGTTTTCACGTCAGGGTTGTCAAGGCTGCCAGGGGAGGGCATGAAGCACTCCTTCCTATGGGAAGAGAAGAAACTTTCAACTAGAAACGGAACCAGGATGGGCCTAGAGAGAGAAAGAACAGCCTGTGCGTAAATCCACCAGATGCAAAGCTCATTTTTGAAATGAAATTAGTAGATAGTTATTGAAACAGCAGTGTTTTGGAGCAACACACATCAGCAACAATATAAACATGGCTCTGAACTGTATGCAACTAATGAGAACTTGCTACTCTAAGGGAAGATTCAACTAGAAAGTTAAAGCCCTCAAAGCTGGCTTATTTGATGCCAACTTTTGAGAAATATAACCTTGTGTAAGTCCACTTATATATCAAATGTGTGACTGTCGCTGTGTGAAATACAAAGAACTCTCTTCCTTTTAACTCATATTGTTAACTAAAAGGCTCAATAAAAAAATCCATGAATGTTCCTGATTTAAAAACAAAAATAAACAAACTGATTCTTCTTATAGCAATGTGATTATGGCAATAGAGTTGAGCTCATTTTCTTAGCCTCAACCCAGGATGCGGCTAGCTACACAGTAGTAGCTTAACTATATTGCAGAAGCAACAAAAAGAAACAAACAAAAGAATGAATGGACAATATTCAATTTCTTTTCACAAACAAAATCACATCCTACCGTGTGACAGCATTCCAAGCATTTTCAAAGCTAATCCTAACCTACTCTTGAATAAAGAGAGCTATTTCTGCTTTGACAAAATTTTACCAGGAACAAACCTTATACCTAATCATCCTAAACTGAGAACACTACGTGTCTCTTAACTTATCACACTTAGAAATTTCAATAATAAAAACGATACAAATAATGCAGGAAATAATATTCTTCGTTTGTAAGGCAGGAGTGAATTTGATATATACCGTTCCAAATAAACCAATGATGTATTTTTAAAATTTGCCTCCAACAAAATGTCTTCTCATCTCCCCGTGGCACATATGTCAAAGCAAAGACCTGGTTCCCAGCGAGAAGCATGATTGGAAGTGGCAGACACTACACAGGAGAGTCTTAGGAAGAGAGAGGAGGAGGGAGAGGAGCAGTGTGCCCCTGGAGGCTCAAGGCAACCTCCACCTAGCATCCTCTAGTTTAATTACCTTCCAGGCCACCACAGAGGAACAGCTTGTCTCCCCCCATGCTTAGGATGTTCTGAAGTCTTAGACCCAGAAACACCAAAGTCACCAGAACCAAAGCCTCAGAGACCATGAACAACATTCTATCTTCCCTCTCTTAGGTTGATTCCCACAGGTGTTTTGTGGCACTAGCATTATGCTAACTAACTCAAGCTCCATGTTTAAAAAAATGACATTTGACTTTACATTTTTATAGTAAGTTTTCAAAGTCACAGAGTAAAAGAGCTGTGATCTAACCCGTGAGTTCACAACAAAGAAAAATAAAATAGGAAAAACACACGATAGTACGTCTTACTTCTTCCTGCCAACAATCACGTAAGAAGGGGACTGAAAATAGACTGGTGCTCGTTCTGCACTTGGAGACTGCACAGCTCCGGTTCTGAAAGCTAGAGGGAATGACAAAGGAAATGACACTGCTTGTATACACTTTTTTTTTTCATTTTGAATTCTTCTTGAACTTAACACTACTGGGATTTCTACACTCAGCAACCTCTTGTGACTGTTTACCCCCAGAGCTGTCAAGATTGTATCCTAATGTGAAGGGAGAAAATTATCTCTTAAAATAATTTCAGCTAAAAATATACATACTGAAAGACAGCCACCCAAGTTCTCCCTGTGCCTAGTCATCTGGGATGAATACGCTTCCCCCCTGACATTTTAGCAGAACAAGGGCTGAGATCTTCTCTGTTAAACTGACAGTTGCTCAACTGAGGGAGGAAAAAGGGGAAAGGGGTAGTTGAAGTCTTGACTGACATCTTTTAAGCAGACAGTGCCCCTCTAGTGAGCTTAACCTCTCAAAAGAAGATATCTCCTATTGCTGGGCCTTTTCTCATATCTGTGTGCTTAACACCTACAGTGACAGGCAGTTTCCTACACTTAATCCATGATGCTTGACTTTGAAGGTGATAGAACATTTTGATTTCTCAATACAAACAGCCTTTAAAAGTCTTCTAGCCAGCATGAAATGTAAGAGGAATAGAGGAACCGATTTTTATATAACTCTCTTTAAATTGAAGATCTCTTATATTCAATAAAAAAAAAATCAGACCCATTCTCTTGGAATTTATCCATATTCTTTCAGTCTACTCACTTATTCATTCTTAAATTATACTCATTCTATGCATCAATCATTATAATTGACATAAGTAGAGAAAAATGTGTCAGGAAGAACATTCTAGAGGTTTCACTGCTTTTGCACATGCCTGAGACAAAGACAGAAAATTAGGCAGCAGTACAACCAATTTGTTATTGGAAGTCGAAGTTTGCTACTAGTAGGAAAGTGTCAAACATGTGTACAATTAACTAAGAGTTCAGTGATACAAAACTGGTCAGACTTGAAAATATGGGAAGAAAGAAGTCAGATTCAACAGAGAGGGAAAGTGATTGGGGAAAGTTGATCTTGAGCTGGCAGCACATGGCTGCTGTTCTGATGAGCCCTGGTCTAGATAAGGTGTTACTTGCTACCTAAATAAGCACAGGAAGAACAGGTCCAGGGGAAGAGGCGGTGGAGGAAAGGAAGAGTAGAAAGAAGAGGCCAGTCTGTGATATAAGAACTAAATGAAGCTCCTTATGAAGTATCCAATGTATATATCTTTAAAAGCTCAGAACCAAGGATGTTGACAGAGATTTTTCTGGGACCTCAGTTTACATTTACCAACATTAAAGTCTTTAACAGTATTTTCTTGTTAAAAATGTCTTGTTAATTTTTCTCAGTCTTGTGTTCACATAATTTCTAGTTTGAAAACTTAAGAGAACTGAAAGAGTTTAATATAAAACAGTAAGGTCGTTCCTCATCTCTCTAGTTATGTCTACGATTTTACTTCTAGAAGCAAACTACTAAGTGCTCTGTAAATATCAATTTTAATTTAAATGTAAGCAGAAAATTAATATAACAGCTATTTTTCATCCTAGCTAATTCCCCCAATAATGACAAAGAGAGATCAAGATTTATTTAATCAGGGTACATCAAAATACCTGGGCAGCATTATTCTGTATTATAATCCTCTCTGTCTGTCTCTACCTCTCTCTTTCTGTCTCTCTGTCTCTCTCAGTCTCTCTTTCTCTGTGTCTCTATCTCCCCTCCCCCCATCTCTCTCCATATATATATATGTTCCCCATCCCTTTCTCTCTGTCTCTCTGCTTCATGGTCTGTGAGGGGGTAAAAACAGTCATCTCATCTTGTCTTCACCATGGAACTTCTTGTCATGATGCCTTCCTCAGTATAATTCTGTTTTCCCTCAAACTATGAGCCAAATTAAATCACTTTCCTAAGTTACTTCTGATCAGGTATCCAAAGATAAGGGAGAAAAGATGGTAAGTAGGACAAGGGGATGTGGATCTGCATAGAAGTAGTTATTTGAGGGTAATTCTAATCTGCATTTGTCAGGATTCCAGCAGTCCAGTTCAGTAGTGTCAGGATACCAAACAGGACTCAGCACTGGCGGTACAATCCAGCAGAAACAGCGAGGCCTCCCCCGAGTCAGCAAGAGCAACCAGAACCAGCTGGAATGCTAGAATAAGTTTTCTGCTGTGCCTCTTTCAAGGAAGCAAAGATCAGCAAAGATCAGTGAAGATATGAGACCAAACAAGCATTACAAAGCTACCTACGCAAGCACCCTGCCACTGTCCATGGAATCCTATTTATGCTCTCCAAACGTCACGTGTCCTCCCACAGGTCTTGCCTCAGCAAAACCCCACATGAGTCTGCATCAAATGACACTACCAGAAACTTCCACTTCTGTTTTGGACCTGGAATTGAATTGAATTGAATTAAAATGGGGACATGAGCTGAACACATAATTCAGTCGCAGAATGCTGATTCTACTTGGGTAGGATCCTCCATCACTGCAAGAAAAACGATCATGAAGTCATGTTCTAACCTGCTACCCAAGTGAAAAGGCATCAGAAGAAACCTGGTGGACTTGCCCAGGTCTCACAGAAAGCAGTACTATGACAGAGTGGCTTCCCGTTGCCAAGGCTACTGCTCTGGGAGTTGTCCATAGAGCAGTCTTCTAACGAATCCAACTCCACTTATTGTTCCTATTTTCTTCCTTCCAATTTCATTAGGTTTTGGCAGAGTATATTCTTAGATATTTTTGGTAAGAAAGGGTTTAAGGAGGACTTTTTTATACCTAAATCTAAAACTCAGTATTTTATGACAAAGCGAGTTCTAAGGAAGAGGAGCTGAAAAGCTCATTAAGAGTCAGAGGGGATGTTTGCTATCAGGAAGCTATCTCCCAGACACAGCTGGACTGAGACACATAGGAAATGACAGTCTGTGGCAGCATGCACAGGGTCTGCACAGGTTCAAGCCAGCTGAGGTCTGAGCACTTAGAAGCAGAATTTGGCCTGCTCTTCTATCCCTATCTAAGAAAGTCTCCAACTGAAAACTACTTACAAAGAGAATGACAACTACTTGCAAAGAAAAATTAGCTCATTGCAATGGAGTCTCCCTCGGTAACAAACCTCAGCTTAGGGATGTGTATGGTCAGTACAAATTCAGTGCCACTTTCTGTAGGGTTTTGTTTTTGTTGTTTTGTTTGTTTGCTTATTTTGTCCCATATTTGTCTGGGCATTTTTTCTTACCTTATTGGTCTTTTGTTTGTATATTATTTTTCCTAATTTTACAGATTTTTGGGGTGTGTGTTTGTGTGTGGTGTGTGTGTGTGCTTCTTTGCTGTTTTTGTCTTTTTAAATCTGATTTGTTTGCTGTTTTATTTGCCTGATTGTGTTCTAGAAAGAGAGAAAGGGGTGAAGTAGTATGGGTGGAGATCAGGGCAGGATTTGGGAAAATTTGGAGATGTGAAACCAATATCAGAATATATTGAATGAAAAAAATTATTTTCACATAAAAAATGGGAGGAAAAAAAAACTCTAGGTGATTTTCTATCACCATGTTTAACTCCTGTCCAACTGTAAGTGCTGTGGTACCTACCTACTATTTTACTAGTTACCTACACATGTAACATCACTGAAAAACATTACTGATTCTTAATTCTTTTCATGAAATATTCTATTAACATTTACTTCTCTAAACTGATATGTTATTATCAGCATTATGAAACAAATCCTAGTGATTTAGTTTTAAAGAAAAGGGGGCTGGCAAGGGCTCAGTCATAGAACACCCTGGGTTTGAGAGAGAAAGGAGGGGGAGGTAAAGGAGAGGGAAGGAAAGAGAAAAAGGAAGAAGGGAGGTCAGAGAAAAACATGATAAAATATTTTGAATCTACAATGGACAGTACATATTTTAAATATGGAAATATAACTTAAAATGATCAAAGCCTTATGGACATACAATAGCCTATCTTGGCCAGCTGGTGAAGCTTCAAAATAGTCAACTATGGTTTTCCCTACAGTACAACTTGAAAATAATAATTCTTTTTTTTTTATTTTCTTTATTTACATTTCAAATGCTATCCTGAAAGTTTCCCATACCCCTCCCCCCACCTCTGTTCCCCTACCCACCCACTCCCACTACTTGGCCCAGGCCTTGCCTTGTGCTAGGTCATATAGAGTTTGGAAGACCAAGGAGCCTCTATTCCCACTGATGGCCGATTAGGTCATCTTCTGCTACATATGCAGCTAGAAACACAAACCCAGGGGGTACTGGTTAGTTCCTGTTGTTGTTCCACCTACAGGGTTGCAGCCCCCTTCAGGTACTTGGGTACTTTCTCTAGCTCCTCCATTGGGGACCCTGTGTTCCATCCAGTAGCTGGCTGTGAGCATCCATTTCGGTGTTTACCAGGCACTGGCATAGCCTCACAAGAGGCCGCAATATCAGGGTCCCTTCAGCAGTATCTTGCTGGCATGAGCATTAGTATCTAGGTTTGGTGGCTGATGATGGGATGGACTCCCGAATGGGGTGCTCTCTGGATAGTCCATCCTTTCATCTTAGCTCTAAATTTTGTCTCTGTACCTATAACTCCTAAATTGAATCTCTGGATTTCATTGAACAAAAAACACACACAAAAAGAGAAATCACAATAGATGTGTTCAATACACTGCAAAGGAGACAGTCGTGCAAAGATTTCATAAGCACACACATTCTTGGGATTTGTATGTTAGTATCTTTCTCACAAATCTATAGAGGTTTACTTAACCGAGAGTCTCAAAGACCAGCAGGAATATCAATGGAGCTGTAAAATACATTTGACACTAAGAGTTGCCAGGACTATAAGCTCAACAGCATATTTTTGTTTTCTTTTGTTTGTTCTTTTTTTATTTTTATTTTTTACTTTTTTTTTACACTCCATATTCTATCCCCCACCCCTACCCACCCTCCCACTGTTCCACATCCCATACCTCCTCCCCACCCCCTGTCTCAATGTTATTATCCCTGACCCCCACCCCACTTGACCTTGGGTAAACTCCAGTCTCTTGAAGGTTAGGTGCATCATCTCTGAATGAACACAGACCCAGCAGTCCTCTACTGTATATGTGTTGGGGCCTCATATCAGCTTGTGTATGCTGTCTGTTTGGTAACCGAGTGTTTGAGAGATCTCGGGGGTCCAGATTAATTGAGACTGCTGGTCCTCCTATAGGATCGCTCTTCTCAGCTTCTTTCAGCCTTCCATAATTCAATAACATGGGTCAGCTGCTTCTGTCCATTGTTTGGGTGCAAATATCTGCATCTGACTCCTTTAGCTCTTTGTTGGGTCTTTCAGAGGGCAGTCATGCTAGGTCCCTTTTTGTGAGTGCTCCATAGTCTCAGTAATAGTGTCAGGCCTTTGGACCTCCCCTTGAAATAGAACCCACTTCGGTCCTGTCGCTGTACCTTCTTTTCCTCAGGTTCTTCTCCATTTCCATCCCTGTAATTCTTTCAGACAAGAACAATTATGGCTCAGAATTGTGACTGTGGGATGGCAACCCCATCTCTCACTTGATGTTCTGTCTTCCACATTTTTAACTCTGAAGAGCTTATCAAATCTCAAGTGCCCTACCTTTCTATTCTGATACTCATGGAGGCCATCCCTAAGTAAATATTTCCTCCAAACCAAGAATCATGACAATCCCTGAAGGTAACTGAGGACATAGGCATACCAGATATTATGCTGAAATCCTTAATGACATTGAAAACTTTTTCATAAATTAGCTCACACAGCAACATTTTATTGCATCTTAATACATCTCTCTACACTGTGAAAAGTCTGAGTTAATAAAGAAAAATTCCTTGAATGTTCCTATATGTTCAAAGTTATATCAAGATTAAAGCCTGTGAAAATTGGACAAAAAAAAAAAAATCCCTTATGCCTTTTCCACTCCGCTTAGAATTTCTATCCTTGACAATGAGGCTCAAATCCCAGTGAAAAGAAAGAGTGAGGATTGTTTGAGACCTAGTGGACCTATCACCCTTTTATTTATTTATTTATTTATTTTCGCTGACCTTCATATGGTCATTCCACCCTGTCCCTGTCCTTTTCAGAAGCATGAGGCACATCCAAAAGTTCCAGGTCTTGGGGATCACCACAGTTCACTATATTTCAGGAAATGGCCATATGCACTGAAACTCTAACTCTCAGCAGAGAGGAGGGGCTTTAGAGAATAACACAACATACCCATAACAGAACCATTCAATAATCACATCCACAGATCCCAAGTACCAGTAACGTTCACTATTACTTCAAATAGTGAACCTTTGTAATCACACAACCTTTGTAATTACTTCAAGGAGAAGATATTATTCCTATTTTTAAATCAATAAAATCAGACATGAAGATTGGGTACCCTGGTCTTGAGTCATACAGCAGTAGGTGTTGCACTAGGACTTTTAATTAAAATGTGTTTGATCTCAGGTTCCTATTTCTGGCATGTGATTTTCACATTAATTATTGCCAAACGTGTGTGTGTGTGTGTGTGTGTGTGTGTGTGTGTGTGTAACTTTTCACTGAAAAAACATTACTGATTCATAGCTCTACTCATACACTGTAATGACATTTACTTGTGTGTGTCGGTGTGTCGGTGTGTGTGTTCATTCACAGCAGAAATTATCTCATCAAATAGAATGTCTTTTGCAATAACATACATAAACACATTTTTTTTTTGTAGGAGAAACACGAAGTATTACTTTTGTACCAAACCTTCTTAAATATTTAATGTAATATACATGATCCCTTTGAGGTGACAACATTGACCAGATGACATTTTGAAGTGGAGCACTCTTCATAGGACCTGGTCCATAATTCTCTTTTTCATAATTTGTAATTTATACCAAAATCTATCAATTTCATATACAGATTTTCTATAGATACACATAAGTATGCAAAGGTTACTGAGGGTTTTAACATAGATATCCATTCATTGGGACTTTCTCTTTTCCAAGGACTTGACACATTGTTGGACCATCTTATAATCTAAATCATTAAGATTAGTCTATATGTACATATAATATTTGATACTGGCTATTTATCAACAAATAGTATTAAATGTTCTCATGAGAAAACAGTAAAGCAGAATCAGAAAATTAAGTTATAGTTGGACAAGTGAAACAAAGACAGAGGAAATGGAAGAAAAAAGTGAGGTCCCCATGACGCAAATCTACTATTTTTCATATTAATTTGGGGCTCACTGACTAGAGAAGGAATTTTCTTTATAATTTCTAAGTTTCTAAATGTGAAATTCCATTAGTGATAAAATTTTAACTTCAGTTTCTTTTTTCATAGTAAATATCCTTAGTGCTTTGACTTTTGAAAAATACTAACTAAAATTTAGCTGTTAGTATGATAGGACAAAGTTTTGGTGACAGACAATCATGTGCTTAAATTGTTCCTCTGTTGGAACCAATTGGAAATACATGGAACAAGCAACTGGATCCAGCCATGGAGATATTAGGGACTGAGGGAACTCAAAAGAGTTCCCCAAAACTAACTGATCCTCCATTCTGATCCTCAAGCCCCTTATACATTTCATTGTCTGTTTTAGATGCTAATTCTCTTCCTGCCACTGTCAGACATCAGTCCTCCCTGGAGAATAACTGGGTTGATGTGCCAGGAACTTCAAACTCCTTCTCATTCATATCAAAAATAAACAAAGCCCAACTTACAGTAGCTTCTAACAGTCAAGTTTGAACATTGTAGCAACTAAATAATCCAAATAGCCACAATGCTGCTGGCCATAATGACGATGACAAAGAGAATATGTTGAGTCTCTAAAATGATATGAATAGATGACACCCAGTAAGACATTAAAACCCATGCAGAAAGCACCAAGTAAAGATGGGGAATAACAACATAATTGATATTTTAGTAGTTCAATCATTTTAGTGTCTTATATAGGATGGTATGCTCATTTTTATAAGTATGTTATTTTTATAAGTAAACACTAAAATATGTTTCCAATGTGTTCAATGCAAGAGTAACTATAAAGAACAATGAATATGTAAAATGGTACAGTAAAATTAATTAGTGAGGACAGGAAAAACAGATCAGCAACAGCATAAGGAGGGGGGGAAAGTTTAAAGAGTCAGCTGAGTAATTATGGAAAAAAAGATATTGCATACTGATAGCTAATGGCAGTTGCTAATGAAGGAGATAATTAGACAAAATAGTATTAGTATTTCTATTTTCCAGATGAGTATGAGATGCACAGCTTGTATACACTACTCAACACTCTGGTGAGCTGTGCAAACCTCAGGTTTATCTCTAGGCTGAATGAATCAGCTACACAACAAGGACTCTACCATGAGTCTGAGAATTTTTCTATTCAGATAAAGTCCTGCCTCCCTTGGAAGCCAAGCCTTTGAGCTTCTTCAATTAAAATCTTTTAAAGGAGACATAATAACTACCATACGGTGGCCAAATGAGACTTCAAAATTATCTTATTTTGAAGAAAAGGACTTATAATAGATGTGTATTTAAAAACCATATCAATGAAAACAAGCCAAATTCAGCAAGCTAAAGACTCAGGACCATGCCTACTACCTAGATATTTATCACTTGGAGAGAAATAGCCAAGAACCTATCGACCCTTGTTAGTAGACTTTTTTAAAGAAATAGTTCCATTTTCTAATCCATACATTTCAAGGAACTTTAGTATGTGCACTGTTTTATGACCATCACCACATTTGTGATGTTTTCTTCATGTAGCAAAGAGTCTGTCAATCACACTGTATAGATCCTCAGAGAGTCTAAGAAAGTGGGTTGATGTGGTGGAGCCAGAAAGCATTCAGAAGGCATCAAAATAATGTCATAATGTGCATAAGAGGTTATCAAAATGAGAGTATTAATAACAACAGAGACAGAAATAGCACAGAAAAATTGAAAAGACTATTAGGCATATGGGCACATAGATTTAATGAGTTTTACAACTGTTTTTGTGCATCTACTGCTTAAGAATTTGAGTTAATCACAGCAATGTCTGATTATTTCAGGAATGTAAACATTTACAATCAATATATATATCCTTAAGAATTTTTGTACTTCCATAATTTTAAAGAAAAATTGGTACTAAAAATACTTTATGTACCACTCCCTACAAATGACTCTCTTATGCATAGGGTTTCTATAAATATGGACATTTATTAACATTAAACACACTTGTGCCAAGTATTTCTGAAGTTCCCTGTCAGAGTACTGCTCTCTCAGATCCCTGTGTAGGCTACTGCTTAGAAACAATTACTCTCTTGTGTATGTGTCATTTTTCCCTTTAAATTTTACTTTAAAAACTTTTGAGATAATATAACTATAACTTTTCTCCAGCCAAACTCTCCTTACCTTCATCCAAATTTATGGTATATTTTTAGTGATTTAAAACAAGTTCCTTACAGCCCTATTTATGTAACTTTCATCAGTCATCTCCCTACTTAACAATTAACTTCAAATTTTTATTTTTGTATTTTCCCTTCTATTAAAAATAAACATTTTTTTCTCACATAATATATCCTGGTTATCATTCTCCTTCTCCCCCCCTGTTCAGATTCACTCTCTTTCTGTCTCTCATGAGAAAATAAACATGATTCTAATAATATAAATTACTTTATAATAAAATTTGTTATTATAAACTAGGAAAAGGATGATACTGACCTAGTGAGATAAAACAGAAACTATTCCATTAGAGTTGGACGAGACGATCAGAAGGTCAAGCAATTACTCTTGAATCTTGGCTACTTAACAAGGTTTAGCAAGAAAGCCCCACATGCACAACACTTGAATGGTAAATATTGTTAATCCATGTGTAGGGGGAGGGGGGGGAGTTTTGTGTATACAACTGGAAGCAAACAGAAGAGCACCACAGACAGATCTTGATATCAGCTTCTTTGAGCCTTCTCTAAAGATTCTGTGAAAAGACACAGCCCTTCATTTGATTCTGACTCAGATTTCAATCCTCTTTAGTCTCTTGGCTCTTCACCACCTATTGGCCTCTTCCATGTCCCAGGAGGCTCATCCTTGCTCTGTTTGCATCAGAATAACCACTTTTGTATGCCATGGCATTTCTTGTCAGTTGCGGAGTCAACTTCCCAAAGCCTAGAATTTGTGTATGGATTTGTGTCTGTTTTGCTGCTATCTACCTGTGGGTCTGTACCCTACTGGGCTTTAAGCAGGCTTGCACTCCTCTGACATGATCCCCAAGCTTTTCATAGCTCGTTATTATTAAGGACACTACATATATTCTTTGTACAATTTTTAGCTCTGAAAATGCTTTCCTAGCT
Organism: Mus pahari; assembly: GCF_900095145.1. Classification (NCBI taxonomy): domain Eukaryota; kingdom Metazoa; phylum Chordata; class Mammalia; order Rodentia; family Muridae; genus Mus; species Mus pahari. Next base: position 10,775,837 of record NC_034591.1, read on the forward strand.
CTAATTCACTATGGAAGTTGAGATTGGCTTATAAAACCATCTATACATTTTGTGGCTGTAGCAGGGTGATAGTAGCTTCTGGCCATACATTGATTCGTATTTATGTGGTATGTGGTGTGGGTCAGGTCATAGTCACGGGGTTTTGCAAACATTGATTCGTTTCTTTTTCCTAGCAACCCAGTAAAATAGACACTGCCAGTATCTCCATCTTGCAAGTGAGAGAGATTCTGTGCATAAGAAATTAAAGCACTAAAAGTCTACATCTGAGCTACATTTTTCCAAGTGTTATGAAGATTTAATTGGTTTAAAAATATCTGAGAAGAAATGGCACAGTCAGACCTACCCCCAAAGAGTCATATTCACAAGGACATTATCAACTAAGAAACCGTAGCTACTGTAAGGAAGAAAATATTTTGAGATGTGCCCCAAGTCACATAGCCAGTAATTACAGAGGTGACATTTGAAACCACCAGTGTTACTCCAAAGCCTGCATTAATAGATACAGGAAATTAACTCTCCTGAGAACTTTTGCTTCCAAATTACTGTCTCCCAAGTCTCATCATTCAGTTGCCCAAATGCCATTCCATGCCCAGGTCTAAAAATGTTTCATCAGTCCAGCATTTGAACTGACATAGAGTTTTAATTCAGTAAAACACTTGATGAGAGAAGTGGATTAATATTGCACTATTTAGAAAATGTCATTTTAATTAAAATCTGTGGAAAATACAAGGCTACTTCCTACATCAGCACTACTCAGTGAATAACTTTGTAGTTCATAAATCTAGGCACCAAAACTAGTCAGTTAAGCATATCTTTTGCCCCTATGCTATAGAATATTTTCTGGAGTTTGAGAAAATATTTTAAATCTGATATATAAACAACACACGTTTGAATTAGCATGTTTATTTATTTATTTACCCACATTGTTTTTTTAATACAGGATCTCTCTAAGTAGCCTTATCTGTTCTACAACATTCTATGTAGATCAGACTGGCCTCCTACTCACATAAATTCACCTGCCTCTGCTTCTTGAACACTGGGATCAAAGGTGTGCACCACAGGGTGTGCACAAAAAATCAAAAGTGTGTACTGCCATACCAAGCAGCATTTGTGTCTTAAATATTGATTCTTTTTAAAAACTAGTGCATTATGATAAGTGATATAAAGTTTTTGAATTTCTATACATTTGAATGAGTGAAACTGATCCCAAGACAGTATTATGTATGATTATTTAAAATAAGATTAAAAGGTATTAAAGTGTTTATAAGACAAGCACTGGATGTATAGGGCATGTCATATCTAGAATTGACTGAGCCTATACTTACTGATTTTATCTCTTTATCTAAGGAAAATTTGGAGTCTTAAATGGTTTATGGAAGTCAAATTCAAAATAATGAGACCCAGAAGGAAGAAAAAATTTTAAAAGTGAATGAAATACACTACCTTTACTATGCAACAAGTAAACACTTATTAAGATGACTACAGATTTTCCTACCACAATTTTTCTTCCAATTAGGTATCATTATTATCTGCACAAACATTTATTTTTATGTTGCTTTTAGTAAAGACATCCCTAGATATTTTCAGGCAAATGAAATTTTAGGATTCCCTAAGACCAGACAACAGCTACACAGTTTATTACAATCTCAAAGATCATGGGTGCTAAATGGTTGCTATTATCACAGCAAAATGAATAATCTCCAAATTGCCGGCATTTTCAGGAGAGTTTCTGGGCACAGTTGAAATGGTGAAAAGAAGAGAGAGGCAAAGAGAGTGCGAGGGATTGCACATTGAAAGCTAACTGAGTTTTCCTGTCCAATCTCCTATGGATGAAGACAACCTTAAATTTACAAAAAAAAGAATGGAATATGCAATGGATCCCTTCTCACACATCAAAAGATTATTCTAGGAAGGTTTCTACAGAGCTCAATGACTATGAAAAATTGACATGGACTCCAATTAATTATTCATTTAGAAAAGTCCCTGGGAGAAATCAACAAAAATCAAGCTGCAAACACACAGAAGAAATGGTCTAAGGCCAAGAGTAATCTATGCCTCTCCTGTCAGAACTGTCTGCCTTCCTCCCAGGAGACAATATTGCATCTGATAGATGTGAGGCTTAAAACCTACCACAGCATCATGGTCTTCTAAAATTTAAGTCACTGTTTTCCTACATTTCTTTCTTTTCTTTCCCTGGATACAAATCTATTCTGAAATGCTTATTCTGTATTTAATTGAAGTGGGCATGATAGTATTTAAAATGCATTTTTATAGGATATATACTTAGTGAGTGCTTACTGGCTGAGTCTGAAAGCACCAGACAGCCTGGCCCCTTTGCTCTTAGCTCTCCCCTGGTATCATTGGTCCTAAGGGCTAAAAAAATGATCTGGCTGGGTGAGCAGAAGAGTAAAGAAACCTGTAGAAGCAGAGTCTCTCAAGGATGCCAAGGTAAACTGAAAGCCTTGTGAAGTGGGATCCAGCAGTGCAACCAAAATCAGGTTCTTTTTATGAACTCAATTTACACAAAGAAGAAAGTCTCAGCAGGAGCCATCACGGCCCCCGTTGTGATGCTGGGGAGAGAGGTTTCCTTTCACTGTTTTGAGCACCGTTATTTCAGGCGGTCGATATATGCCCTATAGCTACTTCTCAAAGGGAAGATCATGCTGCATCATTTTTTTTTTTTTAAATGTGGATTCTCTGAACTAGCCATGTAAAAGCACTACAGAGGTAAACAAATTTTATATTAGCACTCTTCACACAATTCAATAATAGTAGCCATTCATAAGGTCAAGACTTTTAGGTTTAATATATAACACAGTCACGATTAGCTATCCAGCTGAAATCCAGAGATATTGTGTCACGTTATGAATCTCCATCCCAGAAATCCTGTTCTTCACTAGTCAGTTTTTTGTAAGAAAAACTTCTTTTAAATAGAAGAAAGAACAAAGAAAATATGTATGTGATATATATGAATATATATAAATACACATACAAACACACACACACACTATATATAGATAGATAGATAGATAGATAGATAGATAGATAGATAGATAGATAGATAGATAGATAGGCATGGAGAAAGGATGATTTAAAAGCTTACAATGGCCCAAGAGACAAAATTATCCTGTGATCAGCACTTTTTTTATTAGATATTTTCTTTATTTACATTTCAAATATTATTCCCTTTCCTAGTTTCCCCTCTGAAAATTCCCTATCCCATCCCCCCTCCCCCCTTCTCCCCAACCCTCCCACTCCCATTCTTGGTCCTGGCATTCCCCTATACTGGGGCATAGAACCTTCACAGGACCTAGGGCCTTTCCTCCCATTGATGACCAACTAAGCCATGCTCTGCTACATATTCAGCTAGAGCCACAAGTTCCACCATGTGTTTTCTTTTATTGGTGGTATAGTTCCAAGGAGCTCTGGGTGTCCTGGTTAGTTCATATTGATGTTCCTCCTATGGAGCTGCAAACCTCTTCAGCTTCTCTGGTACTTTCTCTAGTTCCTTCATTGGGGACCTTGTGCTTTGTCCAATGGATGATTGGATGAATGGATCTACTTCTGTATTTGCCAGGCACTGGCAGAGACCCTCAGGAAACAGCTATATCAGGCTCCTATCAGCAAGCTCTTGTTGGCATCTCCCATAGTGTCTGGGTTTGGTGGTTGTTTATGGGATGGATCTCCAAGTGGGGGTGATCAGCACTTTTGTGGAAAAAAAAAATCGTAATTTGTAATGAACTGATTTTGAGGTCTGACTTACTCAGTATAAAATTTTCTTGTCTTTATTAATAAAAACCTGCCTGATACTGATCAGGTTTCTTCACATATTTAGTTGTTTCTCTGCAGTAAGTGGGGGTTTCACTCTGGCCTACAGATCATCATTAGTCACTGCAGCACCTGATGCTGCCATATGCTCCTGACAGTCTCTGAGATAGATGTGCTCTTTACTTAAGATTTATGGTTAAGGCCATGAATCATCACTATATATAATTCAAAGGCTGGCATTTGCCCTTGTGCTAGTGCATTTAACTCTCCTATTCAACCAAAGCCTCTATTTCAGTTTTAGAATCTAGAGTTAATTTGTCTTAATAAAATTAATAATGAAGTGTGTTTATGAGTCTCATACTTAAGCACAACTTAGAGGTTGAATTTGTTAATTGAGAGGGTGAAATGTTTACTATTCCACAGAGAAGAAAATGTGTTTGAATTATGTGGGCTTGGGTATTTTGAGAAAAGGTTTGTTTTCGTGAGGCCCAAAGTTGTGAATATAGAAGTCAAATTAGAGAGAGAAACTTATTGTTTTGGATGAGTGCATGGTTTATAGGTCAACAATACTTTCTTCCTGAAGCTCTGTCTACTCTAAAACAAAGGTCAAACTTAAACACCCAATTGTTGGTGTCTAAACTGAAAAATAGAAGCAAGTTGGTCTTTACAGAAGATGAAAGGGGTAAAAGTTATGAAGTAACTGGCATATGGAGAGATGAATGCTTTATTTATTTATTTATTTATTTATTTATTTATTTATTTATTTATTGGATATTTTCTTTATTTACATTTCAAAATTTTTCCCCTTTCCAGGTCTCCCCTTAGGAAACCCCCTATCCCCTCCCCCTTCCTCTGCCTCTATGAGGGTGCTCCCTCACCTAACCACTCCCTTCTTCCTGCTCTGGCATTCCCCTACACTGGGGCTTTGAACACCCTCAGGCCCAAGGGCCTCTCCTCCCACTGATGTCCAAGAAGGCCATCCTCTGCCACATATACGGCAGGGCCATCGATCCCTCCATATGTAATCTTTGGGTGGTGGTCTAGTCTCTGGGATCTGGCTGGTTGACACTGTTGCTCCCTCCATGAGGCTGCAAACCCCCTCAGCTCCTTCAGTTCCTTCTCCAAATCCTCCATCAGGGACCCAGTGCTCAGTCCAATGGTTGGCTACAACTATCTGCCTCTGTATTTGTGAGGCTCTGTCAGAGCCTCTCAGGGTACAGCTTTATCAGGTTCCCACCAGGAAGCACTTCCCAGAATTCACAGTAGCATCTGGGTTTGGTGACTGTATATGGGATGGATCCCCAGGTGAGGCAGTGAGAGATGGATTCTTCACTGACCAGCAGATGCAACAGAGATAAGATTCACTGCTTACAGCTTTCCCCCATGGCTCTCTAGTTCTTAGAAGATGAAGCATCTCTTGTATTCTGTCATAAAATATATTTCAGAATCTATCTTAACCTTCCCTAGATCCACTATGTCCTATCTCATACATCAAAATTTCTTATTGTGTCCCAGGAAGCATCTCTGACTTGATGAAATTAGATTTTCCCAGAACTTTGCTTCCATTTCTCTTTTAAAATGAAACTATCATGAAGAAAATATTCTCAGAGATATTTCAAGGGCAGATAAGATGTACAGCTCTTTCTACTGTTTTATCTTTTTTTCCAGGAAGAATTGTTAACATTTTTCACTGCTACCATTTGCATTTTCTTCATGTGTCTACTTGAGTTCTTATCGCTTGATATGGAAAGCATGATTATAGATATGTATTAGTGAATAGATTTTTAAATAATATGCTAACACCATTAGTATTTTTATTTTTAGATAAATAATTTATGGACCCAGTCTGTTATTTAGCCAGTTGATGTTGGAGTTAACTAAATTTATGTCTTGGGGCATCTATTGTCTCTTCCTTCCTCTAGCAGATTTCATTTGACTTAAAGAAACCCATTTGTTATAACCACATATTTCAAAAGGCATGTCTCTAGTTCAAGATGTCATCAAGCCTCAATTGTCTACTTGGTACCTTTTAGATGATTAAAATATTTCATATCCATATATTCAAACCAAATCATGTCCAACTCCATTTCCCTTTCTAGAGTCAAACATTTTGACATTGTCTGTCTAGTTGAAAGCTAACAGATATTCTCAACAAATTCTTTTCTCTCTCAGCAGCATACTCAACTCACCAAGAAATCAGTTCTCTTGATTCAGTACTCTTAACTCTACTGACCTTTTGTTTGTTTGTTTCTGTGTCATGATAATTCTATTCCAAATGACCAGCATATTGCTCACAAATAATGCAACATATTTCTAATTTCTCTCAAAAGCCATTTGATATTTTAATATTTTCAAAAATACAACTAAATTCCACCCTTAAAATATAGCTCAGGAGGCTGGGGGATGGATGTCTCAGTATATAAAGTGCTTGCTGTGCATGCATGAGGAACTGAATTCAGGCACTCAGCATCCTTAAAGCTGGGCTTTAAGGTGCACATTTGTAATCGCAGCACTGGGAAGAACAGAAAGATGAATCCCAGAGGAGTGCAGGCTAACCAGTCTACCTGAAGTAGAGAACTCCAGGTTCAGTAAGATACCATGTCTTCAAAAAAATAAAGAAGAGGGCTGGAGTGACAGTGCAGCTGTTAAGAGTGCTTACTTCACTTTCAGAGGACTTGGGTTCCATTCCCAGCACTTAGATGGTGGCTCACAATCAAACATAATCCCAGTTCCAGGGGATCTGATTATCTTTTATGCCTTCCATGGGCTTTGTGGTACACACAAATAATGCACACACACACACACACACACACACACACGAACACACACACATAAATTATATTATATAATACATAATAGAGTATATACTATGCATTATATCTCATTCATCATATTATATACTATACATACTATATATTTTATAATGTATAATGCATTATGTATTATATATTATGATTACATACATATTTATTATATATCATATATTATATTACAGTATACAATATACATTATGAGTTATTATATATTACATACTACATATACTATACCACATATTATATATTATGTATTACATATTAGATATAACATATTACATATTATGTTATATATTATACATTATGTATTATTTTTTTAAACTTTTTTATTAGATATTTTCTTCATTTACATTTGAAATGCTATCCATAAAGTCCCCTATACTCTCCCCCGCCCTACTCCCCAACCCACCCACTCCCACTTCCTGGCATTCCCCTGTACTGGGGCATAAGATCTTCGCAAGACCAAGGGCCTCTTCTCTCATTGATGGCTGACTAGGCCATCCTCTGCCACATATGCAACTAGATACATAGTTCTGGGGGGTACTGGTTAGATGATATTGTTGATCCTCCTATAGGGTTGCAGACCCCGTTAGCTCCTTGGTTACTTTCTCTAGCTTCTTCATTAGGGGCCCTGTGTTCCATCCAATAGATGACTGTAAGCATCCACCTCTGTATTTGCCAGGCACTGGCATAGCCTCACAAGAGGTAGCTATATCAGGGTCCTGTCAGCAAAATCTTGCTGGCATATGCAAAAGTGTCTGGGTTTGGTGGTTATATATGGGATGGATCCCTGGGTGGAGCAGTCTCTGGATTGTCCTTTATCTGTCTCAGCTCTGAAATTTGTCTCTGTAACTCCTTCCATGGGTATTTTGTTCCCCATTCTAAGAAGGACCAAGTACCCACTTATTGGTCTTCCTTCTTCTTGAGTTTCATGTGTTTTGCAAATTGTATCTTGGGTAGTTGTCTTAGTCAGGGTTTCTATTCCTGCACAAACATGACCAAGAANCAGTTGGGGAGGAAAGGGTTTATTCTGCTTACATTTTCCACATTGCTATTTATCATCAAAGGAAGTCAGGACTGGAACTCAAGCAGGTCAGAAAGCAGGAGCTGATGCAGAAGCCATGGAGGGATGTTCTTTACTGGCTTGTTTCTGCTGGCTTGTTCAGCCTGCTCTCTTATAGAACCCAAGACTACCAGCCTAGAGATGGTCCCACCCACAAGGGACCTCACCCCTTGATCACTAATTGAGAAAATGCCCCCACAGCTGGATCTCATGGGGTTATTTCCCCAACTAAATCTCCTTTCTCTGTGATAACTCCAGCTGTGTCAAGTTGACACAAAACTAGCCAGTAGAATAGTCTAAGTTTCTGGGCTAATATCTGCTTATTAGTGAGTGCATATCATGTGTGTTCTTTTGTTATTGGGTTACTTCACTCAGGATGATATATACTCCAGATCCATCCATTTGCCTAAGAATTTCATAAATTCATTGTTTTTAATTGCTGAGTAGTACTCCATTGTGTAAATGTACCACATTTTCTGTATCCATTCTTCTGTTGAGGGACATCTGGGTTCTTTCCAGTTTCTGGCTATTATAAATAAAGGCTGCTATGAACATAGGGGAGCATGTGTCCTTATTACAAGTTGGAACATCTGGGTATATGCCCAGGAGAGGTATTGCTGGATCTTCTGTTAGTACTATGTCCAATTTTCTGAGGAACCGCCAGACTAATTTCCAACTCAATTCCTCACCAAGTTCGAAAGGGCCATTTGCAAATTCATCTAGAATAACAAAAAACCTAGGATAGTAAAAACTATTCTCAACAATAAAAGAACCTCTGGTATAATCACCATGACTGACCTCAAGCTGTACAGAGCAATTGTGATATAAACTGCATGGTACTGGTACAGTGACAGGCAGGTAGATCAGTGGAATAGAATGGAAGACCCAGAAATGAACCCACACATCTATGTCACTTGATCTTTGATAAGGAAGCTAAAACCACCTAGTAGAATAAAGACAGCAATTTCAAGAAATGGTACTGGCACAACTGGCAGTTATCATGTAGAAGAATGTGAATTGATCCATTCTTATCTACTTGTACTAAGGTCAAGTCTAAGTAGATCAAGGAACTCCATGTAAAACCAGAGACACTGACAGTTATAGAGGAGAAAGTGGGAGAAAAGCCTGGAAGATATTGGCACAGGGGAAAAATTCTTGAACAGAACAGCAATGGCTTGTGCTGTAAAATCAAGAATTGACAAATGGGACCTCATAAAATTACAAAGCATCTGTAAGGCAAAAGACACTGTCAATAAGACAAAATGGCCACCAACAGATTGGGAAAGGATCTTTACCAATCCTAAATCAGATAGGGGACTAATATCCAGTATATAAAGAACTCAAGAAGATGGACTCCAGAAAAATCAAATAACCCTATTTTAAAAAATGGGGTACAGATCTAAACAAAGAATTCTCAACTGAGGAATACCAAATGGCTGAGAAGCACCTGAAAAAAATGTTCAACATCTTTAATCATCAGGGAAATGCAAATCAAAACAACCCTGAGATTCCACCTCACACCAGTCAGAATGGTTAAGATCAAAAATTCAGATGACAGCAGATGCTGGTGAGGATGTGGAGAAAGAGGAACACTCCTCCATTGTTGGTGGGATTACATTATGCATTATACATTATATATTAATATTATACATTATACATATAATCTTGAAAAAATAAGGTTGAGACAGAGTGGTTGACCTGATACCTAGCTTGACTAGTGTTCATCGTGCTGAAAGGTACTATGTATGCTACCAGAAGAACAACCAGGTCTACAATGGCAATCTACCTGTGGGATACACTGATGCAATATTGGCATAAATATTATAGGAGTAGCCAATCACTCTTTGATTGGATTTAAGCCCATCCAAGATATAGAACTCTTGCTTGACACCACTGGGATGGCCTACAACCTGAAACTAGAGAGGATGTGGACCTAGGAGAAAACTAAACACTATTCTGCTAAATGAACATAGCAATAAAATGACTCCTAAGGATATTTTTCTAACTCATAGACCAGTGCCTTACTTAGTCATCACCAAGGAAACTTTCCCACATATTAGGTGAGAACCAACAGAGAAACCCAGAACTAGACACAGTACCTAGAGTGAGAGATTTGGGAATACTTAATCCTAAATGATCCCTTCTCCTCAGGGCTTAATGGAGCTGCACAAAAGAGGAACATGAAAGAATGTAAGACCCAGGAGGGATGGACAGGAAACAGACTCCTCCCAAAACAACAAGATTGATTCACATTTGAACTCATGGACTATGGCAGCATGCACAGGCCCTATTCAGGTTCAAGGCAGAAGGGTTAGTAGTGATGAGAAGGGGAAGCCATAGGCTTCCACCTCTAACCACAAAGCTGTCTTCAGTTGACATCTGCTTACAAAGGAAAAACTAGTTCTCTCCAGCAAAATGTCACCGGGTATATTAATTACACTGAGGGATGCCCTATACCCAGTAGTAAATGACTGACATAAAATGAGCTCAATGTTTTTATAGACTCTTCTCATGTTGTTTTCTTTAGGCATGTTTTCCCTTACTGGTCTTTATCAAATATTATGGCTTCTGGTTTTGTATTTTTATGGATTTTGCTGTGCGTGTGTATGTGTGTTTTTCCTTTGTTGTTGTTGTTTGCTTGGGGTTTTTGTTCTCTTCTTTTTTTCTAAAGAGAAAGAGAAAGAAAGGAGGTGGAGTTGAGGTAGTAGAGAGGTGCAAAGAATCTAGGAGACTGGGGCTAGGAAAACCATGATAGAATATACTGTCTTTTTTTATTATTATTTAGAAACATAAGGTATAGAGCAATAGAGGAAGGCTTCCCAATGTTGACATTTGCAGGCACATTTAAACTCAAACCTCCCTCCTACACATGCCAACACATACACATATACATACGTACAAATTAAAAGGAAATTTTAATTACAACTCAGACAGTTCTTTATGCTATTTGATGCACTTTAACGAGGGAAACCAATCCAACAAAGCCCTCAAGAAACTCAGCAGTTGATGAGCTCTGATTTGGAGTCTCTCCATCTTCATGTTCTTGTCTGTCCCACAGACTCATTAGTCATCTGCTTCAAATCCGACTGCATAGCTTTTGAAAAGTTTTTTTTTTTTTCTTTCTTCTTTTCTAAGCATCATTCACCTTAGTTCTTTTGGGGGATCCTCAAATGAGCCAGCATATATTTCTCTTTCTACCATTAATTGTACTGGTTACAGTTTTTAAATGATAACCACATTATCTATCTCTTTGTATAAACTCTGTTTCGTGAAGGCAAGGATTCCCTATTCTTAATCATAGTGACAGGCAAGAGGGAAGTGATATTTGTTAAAGAAATGAACAGAGTAACACATGGATAATATTATTACATATATGCCATTAATTTATTGGATAAACAGAATAGGACAAGTCCTCAAACTCTCATACTCACAATATCATAGTAATACAGATCTGGTTCAAATCTCCCTGTTCGCCATAATTTAACTTGGCCATCAAGTCAATATTCCAATAGCAAAGAATTACTAAACAGAATACTTTATACGTATATTAAATATACCTATGTTTACTAATGCATATGTGAATGATTTGATACCAGAAACACAGAAAGTACTTTGGCAATAGGGATTGTTTTTTGTTTGTTTGCTTGTTTGTTTGTTTGTTTGTTTGTTTTAATAGTGATGGAGAATGCACAGCTTGCATATTCTCTTTGTGGCAGGCACCTCTGCTTGCTCATGAGTGACTTTTCTGCTGAGGTTTCACTGTGTCCTCTTAGACACTGATACTTGTTCTTTTGTGAAGGACTATGAAGAGAAATGAAGTGAATGTGATTTTTAGCTTGAAAAAACAAAATTCTACATATAGAAATGCAAATTCCAGGAGGGAGACAATGAGTGGTATGTAAAGTGAATAAGTAAAAAGAAAAGAAAGAAAGAAAGAAAGAAAGAAGTAATAAGAAATAAAATGTATTTTAATACCTACTAAAAAAAACAAAACAAAAGAAAAGGATACAAATTGCTTGATGCAAGATAGGAAGTAAAATAAAAGCAGGTAATGATCATGAAAAACAATTTTAACAGCTAAAATTAAGGAATGAACAAAAATAGTTTAAATAATAACAAATATTATGTATTAATATTACTCGATAAATATATATAATATCACATTTATATTTTATATGTCTATATACATAGATATAATAAAATAGTTTAAAGTCTGAGAGGAAATTAGGTAATAAAGCATCTCAGTTAAATGGTACTAATTCAAAATGCCTTTGACATAAACAAATTTCTGTCAAATTTAATTAAATTCAGATTTAATTTATTTCAAAGTATGTATATATTATTTATTATCATTATTTATGTATATTATTTTAAAATATTTTCACATATAAAGTTTATACATAGGCAGAGAATAAGATTTATATCACATGCATATATATTTATAGAAATTTAGAATTCAGAAGATAGACTTTTCTTAACAATTTTCATCATTATAACATTTTAATAAAAGATCTCATTTTTATTTTTATCTTATGTGTATACACTTGCTTCCTGTTCTCTGCCTTTTCCTTGAAGGTGATTTAGTGGGGGAATTAATTAGGAATAATATTTGTGACATCATCTCCAATTTGGGAGCGTTTTATGTGGTCTTCCCTACTCTATCTTGCTGTTTATAAGTTAAGATGTCTCAGCTTCCTTGTCTCTTTTTGCTCTTACTCTAAGTGATGTACGATTTAGAGAGGTGTTTTGCTATTAAGATATGAAGCACTCTTAGATTCTGTATAAATTAAACCTCAGTTTAACCCTTAGAAGTTTTTTTCTTATAATTTTACCGATTGTTGTCATTGCTATATTTGTCATGGACTCTCTAGCCCATATTGGCTTGGCTTTGTACTTAACGTCATGGCCACGTTACACTATGGGATATGCTTGCCTCATTCTCCCTCCTAAGGGCTAGACTGCAGGCCTGTGCCACCTTGCCCAGATAATGATCTAGTTCTTATGAAAGAAGTTACAAATAGTACACCTCCACCCACTCATACCCTGGCCAAAACAAAGACAGACAGACAGACAGACGAAACCTACACTGCATCTTCTAAGCATGCAAGCACTCATCACTTCTCTCTGCTCTCACATGTTTCTAGCAGCCAGATTTACCTGCTATGGTATAACCTGAAATTATAAGTTCAAATAAGCTCTCTCTCCCCAAAAGTTGCTTCTTGCTAGTTTGTTGTTGATGTCGCTGTTGTTGTCTTATATGACAACAGGAGAAATGAATGAGAACAGAGGACTTCTCTGCAGCCTTGAAGTCAAAGCTGAGTGGAAAACAGAAAAACATGAAGTCTGAAGACTTAGGCTCGGCCATTCACAAAAACCTTCATTCACCAGGAAGAGGCTTGAAAAATAAAGGATAGTTATGTCTGCAAACGATGAAAAGACAAGGTAAAATGGCCCAGTATCCCATCTTCACTTCCTGTTGCTATAATAAATACCCCAACAAAAGCATTTCAGAGGACAAGTAGTTCATTCAGCTCACAATTCCAGGTTATAGGTCTTCCTTGCAGAAGAGTCGAGGTAGCAGGAACCTGAAACAGCTAATCATGCCACATCCCTGCACAAGAACAGAAAAAAAATGAATTAATGTATGTATACCACTCAGGTCACTGATTTCACTCTGTACACCCCAGAATTCAAATGTAGGAAACGGTGCCACCCACAGCCATGGTAAATTTTCCCACATCAATTAACCAAATTAAAACAAACAGAAAAATATAAAACAAACAAAAACTCTGGGAGACATGTCCATGGATGAACCCAGTTTTAAATTTTTTTCATTGAAATTCTCTCTTTCCTGTGATTCTATAACATGCTAAGTTGTCAACTGGTGTGGTCACAACCGTGTTTACATATTTAAAAACAAAAGGTAAGCGTGGTGTAACAGCGCATATTCTCTTAGGTCTGCTTAGTGCCGGTAACTACACCAGTATAGGTGCGTCAGCATTTCTTAGTCTCCTTTAGGGGGTGGAGACCATTCTGGAAATGAGATAAAAGCAGCAAACCCTTTCCCTTAGAAAATAGTGTTACAGAAAGAAATGCAAAGCTTGCATAGAATTTTGTGTTGCGAATACCTTGACCCGCAGCCCTGTGCCACAGTCATCCAAGGAGTTCAATCCATTCAACAGCAAAGGAATCTAAAGGCATATGATAAGAGCATACCTCTTCATGCCAGCAAATTAATCTTAGCAATAGTTCTTTGTTCTTTTTCCTACCCATTCATTCATCCATCCATCCATCCATCTATCCATCCATCCATCCATCCATCCATCCATCCATCTATCTATCTATCTATCTATCTAAATTTTATCCATGTCTTTTTAAAGTTCCAGTAATGGAAGTTTTTGATGCTGTGACTTATATAAGATGATAATATTCATAAGATATACATTTCTAGCTGTATTTTAAGTAATCCTAGTATTAAACTCTGCATATTTACCTAGGAAAGAGAGAAATTCTGAGATGTGTTGAATAACCAAATAAAGTTAGATGATGAGAATGCATTTTCTTAATATTCCACAATGAGTTAGAAGTAGGAGGCATAAAGCTCACGTTTTTAAAGGGATCCCTCCAAAGTGGAGGGTTCAGCCCCCTTCCTGCAGACTTCATAATCAAATCAGGATCTGCATCCAAAAGCAGTATACCGTAACAGCCTACGTGTTGATTCATCTGGGTCTGAAAGCTGGTCTGGTCCTACTCATTATGTAACCACAGGCAGCTCCCTTATTCTCATTACCCCTGATCTCAATATAATGGGAATAATAATAACTACAAACTGATGGTTAGCTAATTATTCTTAGTACATAGGAAATTACACTTAATGGTGCATGTACGGGTCCTTAGAGACTCTCATTATTTTCTGTGCTTCAATATCCCATTTTTAATGTTTACTTCATAGAGTTATTGTGAAAATTAAATGTCAACCTATATATAAACAAGTAGAAAAATTTATTTAGGCTTTGATAAGTACTCAATAGATACATTGTTTTGTTTATGGTTAATTTACTGTCCTTTCTGTATATGTATGTAGTATGTAATTAATTGGGAGTAGAAGAGATCTTATCAAGACAAGGGTATGGCAACTGTCTAGGGAAAGGAAAGTATATTTCTTGATGAGAGTCTCTATGAAAAAGGTACTTCTCCTACATTCAAGCAAAATGAGCTCCTGTCAATTACCTCAGGATGGGGGTAGGGCCTCCATGTCCTCAATGAATGCCGGGTTAGCAAAAGACATACTTCTGTATGCAGTGTCTACCGTCTGCAACCTGTGTACTCTTTAATGTCTGCTCATTCCTTGGGTATCACTTCTGGTGTCTTTCCATCAGTAGTTTTCCTTCACTCTTAAGGCAGATAAAATAAGATGCAAAGCTTGCATACTACACACAGTACTTGTCCTTATAGAACCTGTCAGAGGTGATGCTTTTGTGCTGACTTGGGACTTATTTATCTAATGATTATTGACCTGCCTAGGATTTAAGGCTCATGAAGACAGGGATCATGGTTTTTGTCTCACCCCTGAGCCTAGCACACTGACCAGATTATGGATAAATATACAATAAATACTGAGTAAGTAACAACATTGTGCAAAGTAGGAAAGAGAGAGTCATCATTGCTTAGTTGAAATTAAACAGTGCGAAAGAAGATTACGAGACCCAAAGGGAACATAAATGCTAGATTAATTTAACTGAGAAAGTGGTCGGTTCTGGATAGATGACCGTAGAAGGTTTATGTTTGTTAAGGGAGAAATGAAAACAAGAAGAAAGACAGATTTTGGAAAACAAGTTTGAGAAAATAGAATAGCAAGATAATATTAGTGTGTGGCTAGGTATTCTAGATTATAAAACATGGATGTTTAAGAGCTGAACAAACTGTATGGAAAGTATAGACTTACTGTAAAGAATTGTATGGTATTTGCCATTAAACAGATGAACTGATATTATGCTAATGATGTGAATACCTTCCTCTAAGAGCATGTCAGAATTGTATAGTTTAAGCATAGGAGGATATATGATATGCAAGAGATAAAGTTTGAGGCAGGAAACTAAAACTATGACTATTCAGGTATTTTGAGCATACAGTGATTTAACTGAGCATTAGGTAATTTAAAAACCCGTTAAAACAGTTGGAGACATGAGCTCTGAAAGAAGACTCTCTGGCTGCCTGTGAGTGTGTCTCAATATCTAGTTCCTCTCTCTCTCTCTCTCTCTCTCTCTCTCTCTCTCTCTCTCTCTCTCACACACACACACACACACACACACACACGGGGCCAGGTGGGCTGTCAAGCACCATATGATGAAAGGATGAGAGGCTTGATAAGACCGCTCCATGGTATTCGCCACTTGTTTAATTCTATGATTGTTCGTTAGTTAATATGGATTTAAGAATGACTGAATTAATCTGGAAAGAAAGAAAATGCCACTGATCACTAACCCTCAGTTTCTAGCATCTGAGCTAACATGGTCCTTTCGATAGAGACAGAAAATTCAGCAGACCTCACAGAGAACTGTCTCCTTCCAGGTTAGTTTGTAATCACATATTCCCTTTAAGGTAGATGATCAATGTGTTTTTAGAAATCCTTCAGAAGTTGCACTTACACTGTGCAGCATTTGACTTCTCATTTCAAGCTGGTCTTGCAAGCTCAGTGTACCTTCTGAATTATTTTCCTTCTAAAGAAATGAGAAAAGTTATGGATAAAACAAACCCCGGCTTCTGAAAGAATACCATCATAGTGTTTTAGTTGTTCAAAATCATCCCTAAATATTGGATGTGATCATCACAGTTTCATAATTTTAAAATGTCAGTGAGAAAATATTACCCATGGTCATTACCTTTCTAAGAATATAATGCACAGCTGTTAATCACCGACTCCATTCATCCCGTTTACATAAAGCCATAGCCAGTCTACTGCCTACATTCCAGCCTACATTTTACTTTTTACAGTCCTTCCATTTGGACTAAAAACCAGGATCCTTGCCAGTAACAACCACCTCCAATATTTTCAATATTGCTACAATCACCCTGGCAACGCAGAAGACAGGACATAAATAGTTGCTCTGCCAAACGTATCTATTGCTTTGTTATGCTTGTGGGAGTTCGTGTTGTCAAGGGGTGTTTAGACAAAAGTTATAAGTAAATTTTGACCTATTAATGGCAAGATATTGTTTTAAAAAGTGCACTTGTGTTTTATTTATGCAAACCAGTATGCAGAAATGCAAACAAAATATAAACTCCATTATGGTTGAGAAAATTCTTGCCTTTTTTCTCATCACCAAGGACCAGCAGATAATCAGTAAATGCCTTTTAAATGGGTGAAATTGTCTAATATAAGTATGTTTTTAAAATCAAAGCTGAAGGTTTAACATATTTATGCCATTGCTTTAGTAATACTAAAACATTTTTAAAACCAAAATTGGCTATGTAGTTCACCTGGGAGTGAGTTTGCCTATATGCATGATGCTCCCTGGATTTCAGTAAGGGCACTCCCTAAACCATAGAGACATACACACCTTAGATCCTGTGCTAGGCAAGAAAAGGGAGGAGAATCAGAAAGCAGGGCTATCTTTGGCTACATAATGAATTTGAGGCTACCCTGTAGTAAAAGAAATGGAAACCATAATCTAGAAATTTTTTAAATCTCAGCATTGTTAATCGATACAGAGTTGGTTCATTGCTTTATTTTAGTAAACTATAGAGATATGAGATAATGTGAATAATCAGAAACAATGCCACTAGATACTATCAACATTGTGTTGCTGAAGATAAAATACACACTTTTTATGGTTTTATGACACTTAGTCTCCCAACCCCTTAATCCACAACACATGTGGTAGATATTTTGCCAGGAAAAACCTAGACCCCCAAGAGATCAACAAAATATAGCATGATTCTTCAGTAGTCGGGGTAGAATCAGGCCTACTCTAAACTAATGATGAACAGGTCACATAATTACTCTTTAGGTGTCCCTTACGATCCCCAATGCTCCCAATCCTTTCTGGAGTTAGAAAACAAACATCAAGATTATACTATAGAGGTAACTCAGTTTTACTTTCTTTAAATGTTTCTTTAAAATCAGTTTTCCTTAATAGTGATCTTGGCATTTCCCCCATGATTTGGAGAGTCTCTATTTTCAAAGGATAGTGACGGTGGGAAGAAAAGCAGCAGGGAGCTCACATGTTAGTACCAAGGGATGCTTTTCTAAATCAAACTGATTTTTGGAAGCAGTCGTGTGTGCAACGTATTTGCATCACTTCAGAAAGAATAACCTGGTATAAACCAAGCATTTAAGTGAGAGGCTGCCATGGAAACAGAGATGCATTACTGACCTTCCATTCAAGCAAATAGCTTGGCACACAGAAAGAACATGGAATTTGGAAATAGAGAACTCAGGTTTCCAATTTCACTCCAGCATTTACCCTTTTCTCACCTGGGCAAATTACTTTGAGTTTGACTTGTCAAGTATAAGAAAATGTTTAATAATAAAAATTAATAGTAACCTTTGGCTTTCAGGGATACTAAGGCTCAAATTGGTCATGTAAGATTATATCAGTTCTGAAATTATAGTGATCATAACATGTATAAGGCCATTCTATGATGTTTGTGAAACAACAAAAACACATTAATACCGTATTTATTAGGACACATTTCCGTTGTGAAATGTAGCAATGTAAATTATTCATGATTATAATGACATCTTGATTATTTTGGCTACCCCATGACACAATATAACATATACATTACAATGTTTTAATTTTACAAAAGAAAATTTGGCATAGAAATGACAAAGAATCACAGCAAAGGTAAAATAAAAAGATTATTTAAATTAGAAATAAACCCCTCTCTTCTAAGGAATGTATTTTTCAGGACTCTTCGGAATGACTATGTAGCATGCAGTTTTACCATGTCCTAAATACCTTTCTGTTATGATTAGTCTGTATTTTTAATGGAATGGAATGAAGAGGGATAGTAGTGCATTTTTATCATTTGTTTGTTTGTCCTGGCAAACCATAGATTCAATTTGTAGATAACAGATATCTGCAAAAGAGTTATGGTGTTTAATAGAGTAAAGATCAAGAGAATAGTACCACAAAAATCCATGCCTTATTAAAAGGATTATGGGAGTTTCACAAATACTGTGAAAGATAATTATTTGCAGAAAGAATAAAAATGTTTATCTTCCGGGGCTGGTGAGATGGCTCAGTGGGTAAGAGCACCCGACTGCTCTTCCAAAGGTGCAGAGTTCAAATCCCAGCAACCACATGGTGGCTCACAACCATCCTTAGCAAGATCTGACTCCCTATTCTGGAGTGTCTGAAGACAGCTACAGTGTGCTTACTTATAAAAAATAAATAAATCTTAAAAAAAAAAATGTTTATCTTCCAACAAACAAACGATATAAACCACTTGAGAGGCCTGTGAAAGAGCAAACTGTGTCATCTTCAGATGCTATAATAAATATCATCTTCAAGACAAATGAAATAGCAGACACCCCTACACACACACACACACACACACACATCCAAACTTCTGGAAGGTGGAGATTTGGGTTAACAGTTCTAGCATTCAGTAGTCTTGATTGTGTTCCAGTGACTGCTCTCCTCTGAGCTTGTAGATGGCTGTCTTCTTCCTGTGATGTGAAAGATAGGTAGATAGATAGACAGGTGGATAGATGGATGGATGGATGGATGGGTGGGTGGATGGATGGATGGATGGACAGACAAAAAGAGAACCAGATAGCCAGCCAGACAAATAGATAGATGATAGGTATAAATGGGAAGAAAGATGGATAGATAGATGATAGATAGGTATAAATGGGAAGATAGATAGATAGATAGATAGATAGATAGATAGATAGATAATTGATGATAGATAATTTAGGAACATATGGTAATTATGGTTATCTTATGACAGAATACAGTCATAGGATAATATACTGTCATTCTAAAATTTTTATTTATTATTATTATTTTATTTATTTACATTCCAAATATTGCTGCCCTTCTTGTACTCCTTCCCCAAGTTCTTCACATCATCTTCCCTCCCCTTTGCTTCTGAGAGGTTGCTTCCCCACCCACCCACTGCCATCACACCCTTTCTCTATGGTGTCAAGTTTCTACAGGATTAAGTGCATCCTTTCCTACTAAGGCCAAACAATGCAGTCCTTTGCTACATATGTAGTGTGGGCCATGGGCCAGCCCATGTATGCTCTTTGGTTGGTAGTTTAGCCTCTAGGAACTGTGAGGGCTCCAAGTTAGTTGATATTGTTCTTCCAATGAGATTTGCCATCCCCTTCAGGTCCTTCAGTCCTTCCCCTAACTCTTCCATAGGGGTCCCTGACCTTAGACCCAATGGTTGGCTGTAAATAATAGCATCTGTGTCAATCAGCTACTGGTGGAGCCACTCAGACGACAGCCATGCTAGGCTCCTGTCTATAAGCACAACAACACCCTTCACAATACTCACAAATAATATAAAATATCTTGGTGTAACACTAACCAAGCAAGTAAAAGATTTGTATGACAAGAACGTCAGGTCCCTGAGGAAAGAAATCAAAGACGTCAGAAGATGGAAAGATCTCCCATGCTCGTGGGTTGGTAGGATTAACATAGTAAAAATGGCCATATTACCAGAAGCAATCTAGAGATTCAATGCAATCCCCATCAAAACTTCAACACAATTCTTCCCAGACATGGAAAGAGCAATTCTCAACTTCATGTGGAATAACAAAACACCCAGGATAGTAAAAACAATTCTCAACAATAAAAGAACTTCTGGAGGAATCACCATCCATCTCATTTCTTATAAGATTCTAATCACTATCACATCACGAGGGGTCCACCCTCAAGACCTCGTCTGAATTTAAGTATTTCTCGACAGTCTCAAAGTATTATGCCATTGTCATCTCCTTGGGAGTTCACACTGTTGCATCTGGGCTTTGGAGAAGCAGAGGCCTTCCATTCACAGAGGAGAGAGAACTCAGTGGCTTGCTCTCGAATAGGAAGAAGTCGATGGTACTTGGTTTTACTAAAACTAAACTGAATTTACCGTTAAAGCAACTACCTAAACTGTCGTGTTTACTTCTCTAAATGTCCTTGAAAAGATGCAACAGCACAAAAGTGAATTCAATCTCTTTGTGGAAATTATAAAGTGTAAAGGCTATATATGTGAAAATAGATAACTGAGTCTAAACTACCACTCTTGTCAGCAGCCACACATGGTGAGAAGAAGCCAGAAGTTATGAAACAAGGGATATAATGAATAAGCTGAAGAGCATAAGAACATAGAGCAAAAAGGCACAAAAGGATGGGCAGGAAAGGGAAGTCGTGTACAGTAAGAAGCTTAAAACAACACCAGGCGGAGCAATGGCAACCAGAGAGTGGTCAGCTGCAAAGTTAACTAAAGATAGAGAAACCAAACGAAACTAAAGATAAAGGTGGAGGGGACTCCAACACTGGATTCCAGGATCAGGATTCAACAAAGACTTTAAGAATGAACAGAATTGCTGGGTGGGGTGGCGCACGCCTTTGATCCCAGCACTCGGGAGGCAGAGGCAGGCAGATTTCTGAGTTCGAGGCCAGCCTGGTCTACAAAGCGAGTTCCAGGACAGCCAGGGCTACACAGAGAAACCCTGTCTAAAAAAAAACAAAACAACAAAAAAAAACACACACACAAAACAACAACAACAACAACAACAACAACAAAACCAAGAATGGACAGAATTTCTAGATAGTAGATTTTTCGTGTTCAAAATAAATGTTTCTGACTTATTTTTCTCCTAGGCAACGTTCAGCTTAGTGTGTGTGTGTGTGTGTGTGTGTGTGTGTGTGTGTGTGTGTGTGTGTATTCATGTGATGCCATCCATTGAATTGGCTCTTGTACTCCCACATTCTATCAGTTAAAACAACAGGAGAAAGGAAGAGAAAGGAAGAGTGGATACCTTCATCTCCAGCATTTCCCTGGACAGACTCCCTTCCTGAGGCAATGAAATAGTTGTCAACTTTGGAGAGGTTCCAAAACTTCCTTTCCGTGTCTCTGTCCTCTACTCAGCCACAAAAATTTGAATTCCTTGCGGTTTCGACACCGAGCTAAGATCCACCAGATGGCGCCAAAACTTTAGCCTGCGCCTTAAGATGCGTCCAGAGACCAACCTAGGAATCCACTTCAACAGGTCAGTTCCTGTACCTATTAACAAGAAACAACCCTTGTTCTGTGTAGATGAATTTTTAAAGCACATTTCTCAGATTCGTTCAGGGATTTTTTGTAGTTATACTGTTTCTCTTTGGTAATTTGCATTTTCCTCTTAGGAAATAGGCATCTGTCGGGTACAAGCCCAAGGTCTCAAAATAGGGAAGGATGTGTCACGAGGAGTTCAAAGGCAGCCTAGGCTACTGATTGTTAAAGGAGCTGTATTCTTCATACATTTCTATTAAATGATTTTTAAATTTTAAGAAAACTAAGTGAAAGTTTTATAAATTCCCAGAGCCAAGCATCGTTAACACAGTATCTTTAATATATGGTGTCAAACACTAACTGCATTCAACCTAAGGACGAATAGCTAAGCAGTGCCCCAGCTCCCAGAGGTCATTATGCTCAGCATTCTCCGAAGGATGCTAGACCACAAATAACATAATGAGCTCTGGACATCCAACTTTCTCCTTGGAGCTATTAGGAGTCGGCCTCTTGGAATTTTGTCTAAGGTGAACAGGTACACAGAAAAACCATACTGTCTTTCTTGTCTTTTTTCAAAGGCAGGGGCCGTCTAAGGCCAGGCTATTGGTTATAATTAAGTAATACTGGTAGGCAATGTTGAAGGGTCTACCTTAGGACATCAGTGTACCCATGACCATTTTCATATCCCTACTGATGTGTGTCCAGACTTTACTAAATCTCTATGTGTTTGTGTGCTATTGCGAAACCAGTTCTCAAGACTCCAACAGGGGTACAACATTGCTGTATGTACACTTACATATATGCATACAGTTGTAAAATAGTTTCTTACATGCTAAGCTAAAGGTTGTCTCAGAGAAAAATAAATCAGAAGCATTCATTTTGAACATGAAAAATCTGCTGTGTAGGAAAAATAACTCATTGAAAAACGCAGTGAAGTTGTAGAAGAGGATGCACAAGCTAGAAAAGATAAGGCTTGCTGATGTTTGCCTCTTAAACCAGCAATTTAACAACTCATCTTGACAAGCCTTGGAGAAATTCGAGTATTAGCTATCTGGTATCATGTGGGAACAATTCCTTTGATGGACCCTTCCAGTACCTAATTCTTGGTTTAGATTTCCTAATTTCCATTTTCTGGAGGCTGTGTTATCAAAGGGATGATTGGTAGAGTTTTGTTGTTGATGTTGTTGTTTGTTGTTTGTGTTATATATTTTTGTTTCTTTTATTTTGTCATAAAAGTGTAAATGTTCAATATCAAAATGGAGAGCACCTCACTGCGAATTCAAATCACTGATCTCCTACGTGATCTGCTGCTAATTGCTGTTCTCTTACTCAGTTTTCTTGTGTACTTGTTTCTTTATCTTCAAAGGCAGTAGAAATAAAACCACTCCCATGTGGGCATGCTTGATTGTGACTCTGCCTATGATGGGGTCTGATACTTAGGATGTCTTCAACAGAGTTAGTTATTGTCACTATCATTGCCACCCCACAGTCCCAACTTTATTCAAGGTAAGTTTACATAATCTGCCCCCCTGGTACTGGCACTGCCTGGTGACAAACATAGATTCCCTTGGCCTGGAGTAGAAGAGACCACAATTTGAAGTTTGGGAAAAACTGCCACATAGCATCTATTTCCACATCTCAGGCTCTACAATGGCCTTCGTGTGACTTCTTCAGGCAATATACCTTATAAATACTGTAGCAAGTGCCAAGATTTTATTTTCCGTTTAAGGCCCAGGCCTGCATCATAACATTAGAATCACCAAGTGCCATTTTCTTTCTTGACTCAAGAAATTTAAATTCCAGTGAAGATCCCATGACGCAAAGAGCACATTAAAGTGTGCTGCAACTAGTTCTAAAATAGCATGTCACAGGGACACATGAGGGATCGTCAACCCGGCTTTAAAGTGATGAGGGAACTTGGAATGAAGAAGACTGAAAACCAGAGAGCCTGTAGATGGGTTGTGCTAAGAAACACTGTCTCCAGTGCCCATGCACTCCGAAAGTCACTGCAGCTATGGGTACCTGTTCAAGATCCAGACAACAACAGTCAACATTTCTGAAGGAAGTACAACTGGGACTGAGGAGTCCGAGCAGACAGAAGAATAAAGAAGCGATGTGAACGTGGGAAAAGCATGCATTGGGGATGTCTCAGTGATGAGCAAGCTTGACAGAGTCAAGATACTCAGGATTCATGTACAAAGCTGTAACGGACTTAGCAAGATTAAACGACAAACAACAAACCACAACCGCACTAATTCCGGTGTGGGAAGATGGCGACCGCAATGGAAAGGAATTATGGGAAACCCGAGGACTCCAGTGTCATGGAAATGAGGGCATTTAATGTGATTCTAGGGAGCAGTGAGTGTAAGGCAAGGGGTGGCAAAATTAGAAGTCTACTTTCAAAAGAAGAAAGAAAGGCAAATTTCATGGAAGAAATCTGACCCAGTTACCTGAGCCGGGAGTGGGGGGGGGGGGTCTCTGAAAGGTGGTTTTCCAAAGTGGAGGGTGATATGCCGCAGTCCTGTGGTCCACGCTCTGGTTCATTGTAAATGTGGAGGGCGGGAAGAGGGGTGCGGGGGAATTTAGTGGGGGGCACTAAACAAGAGAAGCAGACACGGAAGCCTGGTGATTTCGGTATTTGAGGGAAAAGTAAAATCTTCTATCCTCTTATTCTGACCAGGTTCCCAGAATGAACATGTCCACGTCTTAGAAGTACAGAGCAGCTCTGGTAACTTCTGGCAAGTGTTTGAGCTGAAACTGGCTCGGTCTTAAATGTGAAAGAAATGAGTCCATAACCACAATATTTAATCCAGATATTGTCAAACAATCACGTGCTCCTTTGACTTGAGGGATTGTCTTGGCATCCACAGTCTATCCCATCTATAACCCCGCAAAGAATTGATTTTGAATCAGAGGCACTTTAGGCGAATTGTGAAGCTATGAGCCACACTTAACGCTTAGAGATGCCAGAATGTGATGCGTTGACAAGTCAGTAGTATTTCAGAGCTCTGACAAGGGTCACGGACGCTCTTGGCAGCAAGTGGACCAGACTGTTGGCCCA
Organism: Mus pahari; assembly: GCF_900095145.1. NCBI lineage: Eukaryota > Metazoa > Chordata > Mammalia > Rodentia > Muridae > Mus > Mus pahari. The sequence goes on from NC_034591.1 coordinate 10,800,762, forward strand.
GAGTGCCTAGCTGCACACTCTGTGCCCAATACACTCCCTTGGCTTTCTGTCTTCTCTCCTCCCCCAACAAATACACTTACCTAGGCAAGTACTTTCCAGGTCAGAATATTTTTCTATGTTAAAATTCAGGATAACTGCTGTACCTCCTCTTAAAAGGATTTTAGAGAGCTGAATGTAGTCATGCCTATAACCAAGCACTCTGGAGGCAGAATCAGAAGGGTCTCAAGTCTGACTTCAAGGTCAGCCTAAGCTGCCTAGTGAGACTCTGTCCAAAAATCAGTAAGTCAATAAATCAATAAATCAAATAAATCAAAGATAAAATTAGCAACAAAGCTGAATCTGAAAGAGGCACAGCAATGATTATTCTCTGATGAAAATGACATCCACTGTTTGACTTTTCTTTTTTTTTTTTTTACATTTAAAATAATCTATTTTTTTAAGATTTATTTATTTGTTATGTATACATTCTGTCTGCATGAACACTTGCAGGCCAAAAGAGGATCTAATTATAGATGGCTATGAGCCACCTTGTGGTTGCTGGGAATTGAACTCAAGACCTCTGGAAGAGCAGCCAGTGCTCCTAAAAATCTGAGTTGTCTCTCCAGCCCAAATTATCTTTTTTTAAAAAAAATGTTTTAAGGATTCTTTGAGAGTTTCATATCTTGCACCCCAGTCCCACTCATCCCACAATTCCCTCATATCTGCCTATTCCCTTTGCAACTTCCCTGGTCAAAAATAAAAAGCAAGCAAACAAACAAGCAAAAACAAAACAAAAAAAAACAAAGCAAAAAGCATTAAAAAAATATCTTATCATAGAAGCTGTAGTGTGTCACAGTGTGTCCCACACTTCACTTGCAGATGTTCGTTGAGATAAGTCATTGTTCTGTTTTGAGGTCTCAGGCCTCTGTGACACCATTAACATCAAATCCTCACCAGGACTCCTCCTGGTTGTCCTGTTGTTTCCCTGTGTCATGGAGATCCTGTAGCTTTGGACTGTCTCCTGTTAACCTTTCCAGTTTCCTCCCTTTCCCCCCAATAGCAAGCATCCTCCTCTCTTTTTCAGTGATAACAACTTAGCACTATTTTTGTAGTTTATGTAACATTCACTCTAGTTCTGTTTCCCAGGATGAGCACATGACTTTGATCTAATCAATCTGAGAGTCAAATTTTGTTGTATTCTGTGGTGAATTGTTATTAGGCAAGCATGTAGGTTGTGACAGTGTATGTGTGTATGTGCACATTAGTACAGTAAGTTGCCATGTGTACAGAGGTCAGAGAAAACATCCATGAGTTGATTCTCTCTTTCCATTGGGGGTCCTGGGCATAAAACTCAGTTCATCAATTTTGCATGCAAACACTCTTTTAAAAAAATTTTTTTTTAATTCCAAGTCATTTATTTAGGTGTCCCAGACTTAGGACTTAGCATAGCCCACATGGGAATTAAGTTATTTCTTTCATTTCATTTCCCAGATACAAGTCAGGTGGCCTACATATGATGGTGAGCAGAGTCATTTCTCCAGGACAGAAAACAAGAGAGAAACGGGCAGTCTTCCAAATGGTACAAAGACAATACAAACCTCTGACATTTTCAGTTATGTGCATCTGAAATTTTGTGTCCGGTCTGAGTCATTTTCAACTAAATAAATTATCAAACACTCCAAGTCTGTCTAAATAATCAGTTGGACTTCTTCATCAAACCCACACTAAACCTTGGCAGATGCTCTACCTACAGGGAGAGTCCTCACTTCAGGGTGCCGCACAGGCTCTTTTGTTATCCTAAAACATCTTTCCCCATCACCACACAGCCTGACTTAATCTTTGTAGTTGGTAAATAGGCACTCACCTGGCTATACAACTATCTGAACTGCTTTGCAAATAGTATAATTAGCAAGCCTATGAAAGAGGGACTGTTTACATCCTAACTTTACTGCAGTCATAGCCAGTGAGAGGGAAGGAGGAGGCACAGAAACACCTGGTCCCTACTTACTTGGAATACGTGCCTATTGTTCCTCAGCCCTGGCTCACCAAGGCAGGCCGACTCTAACAAACAACCAGCCTCAGAGAATATGAATTTTGTCTGAATTGCTTGTCAGTGTTTTAGAGCTTTAGGGGGAATGCTAACATGTACAATACATTGAAAACAGCACTGATTCATGTGAAAGACCGACCCTTATCTTCACATCCCAAATTCAACTCCCTTTAAGGCCTCTTTGGCTTCTGTATTATGTTCACTAGAAAGAAATGGATACTTCTACAGATTTATTACAAAAATCCATTTTGATATACATTTAAGTTATAGAAGATATTTGTTGAGACGAAGAGTTGGCACCATGGCCCATGAAGCCATGAATAATATAGGAAATGGATTGTAATATAAGCAAGGCTATTTAAATTTAAATAGCAGCAAATGACTCAATCATAGCTCCTTATTCAGCTCAACTAAGAGAAAATAAGAAAAGAACGCTCTATAACGTCTACTTGCCTCAGATTAACTTTAAGGTAAGATGGTTCGTTTACATGTTGTCTGTCTCCAAGAAGTGTATGTGACTTCAAACTTGGTTCTTTAACTTGTCTCAATTATCTGCTCCTCATTTTGCTCTCTGCTCTCAATTTCCGTCCATCCCAGAACTCATGCCTAGCTGATGGTGCTTCCAGATCCATCTTGCTTTTAGAGGCTTGAGTGGGCAAAAACCAGGACAACGCTGTAATATTATCCTCAATGTTATGGGGAAAACACTGCTTTTAAAATTTGAAACATTTTAAAATGTATTTCTCCTCATGCGTTGCTCTCCTCTGAGTCCTGGAGGAACCAGATCATTCGACTCTGTGCCCCCTGCCTCTTTTCATTCTCAGTTACAAAATGTCTTTCTCTGTTACCATTACTGGGGAGTATAAATTCAGAGACCTGTGTGCTCAAGCTATAGAAAATAAATATTTAAACTATCATTTTATATTTTCCTTGGGGACAGTTGAAGACCTTTTCCCTGAAATCTCAAAATAAGTTTAAGCACTTTAAAAATAAGAGTTAATCTCTAATCACTGACTTTGTTAACATTTCTGATAAATATAGTGATAACATCTAAGTGTTTCCTACTGCTTTCATGTTTTTTGTTTTTTGGTTTTTTTTTTAAGTTGTCTTCATGTCTATCTTGTTGTGTTTTGGAAAACAAGAGCTTTTCTCTAAATAAAAATTTTAAAGTGGGTGTAAAATTTTGCTACATTTAGCATAGCCTAAAAGGCATTCGGCTCTCCCCATACATTCTCTAGACTTTCTACAGATTAATTTTCTCTTAAATATATACATATATGTATTCAATATGTATTAGATATATACACTTAGAACATTGAGTTATTAAAATGGTAAATACAGGAAATAAAACCACTTCATGGTTCCACTGTTTTGAGTTAGATGGTGAAAGATAACTAAACTCTTCACGATCAGAGAGAGCAGAGGAACATCCTTCCATTTCATCAGCAATACGTGAAGCCAGAATTAATACTTAGGTTTTATGTTTCACCAGAATAATGAGAATGAGTCGTTGCCCCGAGTCTGAAACAACCCAATGATTGTAGGCATTTTTGACTCTTGAAATATAGCAGAAGTGTATTAATAAGTGCCTTTGATTAAATGGAAAACAGAATCTTGCTTCCAGAAGGATAATTCAACATAACAAGGGCCAGTAGCAGACCGCACAGTGCTGGATCCGGAATGAATTCCTTGATGGATTGTTTACTGTTGCTGTGTGATATCGAACTGAGGCGCCAATCAGTAGTTCTCAGGGAGTTTCTTGTTTGCACCACAGGGAACAGATTCAAGGATCAGACGCCTTCTGTGAACCAGTTTCTCTATTATGCAATGACAACTTGGTTACTCTTTCTCTAAGGCTATAAAGATGCTCAACTTTCCTTTGTCTTTTCGTTCGGAAATTTCTAGCATTTCCACCTAATATTCTGCAAACTGTCCATTTCCTTCTGGAACCCCATTCTCCTGACTTGACATTCTCATATGTAGTAGAATCACATATGCGGTGATAAATGCCAAGAATGTTGATAATTTAGAAAATATACCAATAAAGTGAGAAATATATCTGCCTAGAATTTGCATTGTGTGTACAGCCAATCTCAGATTATTGAAAACCAGATGAAATCTGTCATATTTTCCTCACAGAGGCTGACATCTTCAGCAGGCTTTGGTGCAGCTAATCATTAGTACTGAGGTTTTACTGCACACAAAGCTCTGAGTGGCTGGCCTACAGTGATAGATGACTCATTTTTATTACAGTCTGTTCTTCTGTAAGTCCAAAGGTTCTCCTCTCAATAGGCACTCTAAATATGGTGATCCAAGTCTGTCTCCACTCTGCCCCAAACAGTCCCAATTACTCTGCTTGTGCTGTGTTACCCTCTCTGTTGTATTTTAAATCAGAATCTGACTCTGTCTATATATGTATTTCCCTTTTGTCTTTAATGACATGGGTCATCATCACAAAGAAAATGATTTCTATTAATCAGAACTTACTACATAACTTTTTAAGATGTTAACCTGTATCTAAATTTAATTTATGAGCTATAATAAATTCAGAATTATCATAATTTGATTTCTTATTTGTAAGTTACTGAGATATAAAAATTGGCAGTCCAAAACTATTACTTACCCCTCATCTAGACATTCCAAATATTAACATTTATGTAACTACAACAAAGTGATGGTAACAGGAAAATTAACATTTGGTGTAATCCTGTAGGCATTGCACAAAGAATGTAGTTATAAATTGACTGATTTCTGCATTTGAGAGCACAACCTTTTTCAAAATTTGATGATTTTCCCACTGAGGGACTGTTCCTAGTTCAGGATGCAAAGATGAATTGCACCATGAATCCTGCTGTAATTATTCTATGGCTTTCCTTTCCATCATGACTTTGTGCCAACTTTTAAATGGTAACAGCAAGTTATCTCCTAGACTACATTTTAGCTTTCCATTTATGTGGTATTTTGATGATTAAATCGTTCTATTTATTCATAACAATAGTACAAGAGAGGAAACATAGTCTCTTATTGCATGATTTGATAGGCACAAGTCAGAGTCAACATTTGTACTTTCCTACTTAGTAGTCCTACAGGGGAGATTTTTTTATATAAAGAATTATTTATAATATTCCACTTTTTGTTAGCTTCATTAATCAGTGATTCACCACAGTCTCCTTGGAAGAGAGTGTCTATGTGGATACTAACCATAATTACAAATTAAATGTACCTGGATACTCCAGAATGGCCAGCTTTGGTGGTAGAAACTGTATGGCGAACTTCTCATGAAATACATCCTTTAATGCTTAAAGGGAATACTTTGCCAGCCTTCCCTCAATACATACATGACACCAAAGAGTAAATGAGTGAAATAATTAAATTTTTACTAAGCATTTCAATCTGTATTTGGGATAGATACTAGTAGAGGACAGTTTCCTCCTAAAATCCAATAATGTGTCTGGTCAATAAACTTGCCCTTCTTCAAAAAGGAAAGTGTTTATTTGCTCTTGAAAAGTTTTCTTCTTTTTCCCCCAGGCAGAAGGCATTCAGATGCCATCCTCCTCTCTCCCCCTCCCCTTCTCTCCTAAAGGACAGTGGTCATTAATAGCAATGGCAGTTATGGCTAAGGAACAACAGAGCCAGCTTCTCTCTCCCAGGAGAGAAGGCTGTTCCTCTGCCTGGTTCCCAGAACTCTACAGGCCCTGAGAAATTTCTCTAATAACCACCCATAGAAATGAGTCTAAAATGTATTGTCTTTGAAAATCCTTCTTTTGAGAGAATGGGATACTTTGTGTTACTGATCCATTAAATTCGCTCACATCCTGGAGATGATTATGAAATGAAACACAATGTAGTGTGCAATTTAGTTGTTGATTCAACAATGCTCAACTCACTTTAGCAACTTACCATGGAAGTAACTCATTGCTACATTAATTACATGTGTATATTCAGTTGTTGGAGTTTCAGTATTTATTCTTTTCAACGAGCTGCACTTGGGATTGGATACTCAGTTGGCCAAATATTGGCTATGCAAGTCCGATCCCCTGAGCCCATTGTAGAGAGCAAGGTTACCCCAGGGACCCCCTCGCTTGCCAGTCAAGCCTTATCAATGACCCACAGGACCAATGAAACACCCTGTCTCACAAAAACAAGGTAGAAAGTTCCCAAAGAACAATACCCATGTTGGCTTCTGGTTTTCACATTCACCCTCAACATATGCACTCATACATTTGCACCCAAATATGCATGAATGCACATAAACACACACACACAAACACACAAAGTAAAAACTAGTAAAGTAAATGAACTGAGCTCAGAACATGTGACTACTTATGAAACACTGTTTAGTTAACTTGAGGTTTTAAGTATTTAAAAGGAGAAAATAAAGTTTTCATCCAAACATTCATAGGAAAATAGTATGATATATATATATATATATATATACATATAATATTTGAAAATACATTTTATTTGAACATAAATTTGAAAAAGCATATAGATTGCTTTTTAGGAAAATGTTATCAAAGGTAGAAAATATACTGATGTTTATGTAATGGAGATGCTTCACCGTGACACACTATTTGTCACAAACACAGGAAAATCTGACCTGATCCTCACAGGCAGGTACATAGAAATTCATCTGTGTAGTTCTATCAGTCCAATTCAGTCCTTCATTTCTCTTACCCTTGTGTGTGTGTGTGTGTGTAGGAAAGTTAGGCAGAGGCGAAAACTAGGGCATGCAATTGACTTGGAAATATAGAGCTTCTTGAAAATATAAATATTGTATTTTTAGATTTGTTAAAGCACATTTTCTGTTTTGCCAAAATGAATATAGTAAATTCTCTAATAATTTTATTCAGCTGACTTTATACCAAAAGTGACATTAACGCTGAGGCCATATGTTCATGGAATGGCATAATCTGATCAGAATAAAATAGTAGAGGGTTCTGGTTCATCACAACTTAATTACACATTCTTATTAGTACAGAGATTCATGGCTTCCAGTCCTATATTTTATCTTATTTTTAATTAGTTTCAGTAAGCCAGATGACAACGTTTGGCATGATCCTGTAGGCATTGCACAAAGAATGTAGTTATAACCTGACACAGCTACCAGTTATTACATTACACATATTTTATCTTATAATATGTGAAACATTTTGTCTTGGGTTTCTATTTGCCACACAGTTTTAAATTTGCATACTAAATTGATCATAGAACTTTATATTTATAAGTGATTTAAATTCCTTGAAACCAAGTAGCATGGTTGCTATACTAACAGTTAACATTGATGTCTATTGAAAGAATTAAATGAAGTAATATATACAAAAGCATCTTCACTTTTTGCTTATAGATTATATATTCATTTTCTCTCTTTCTTTTTGTAAGGTAGAGGAGTGCTATTTTTTTTTTTTTTTGTCCTTTTCATCTAGCTATTTTGCTGAATGCAAATTCACATGCCCCATAACAGGCTAAAATATCTCTGACCTTTATTACTCAAGCTTCCCCCCTCCCCCATTTATTAGAGAGCTCTGTGAGCTATTATTCACAAATCATTATTTCTGACGCCGTTCTCTGAGGTGTGAGCATCTGCTAGCTGCTAACAGAGGGTGCAGCTGTTGTTCAGAGACTGTCTATGCCATGTTGCCAAGCAACCACTGCAAACCACATCCCAGGGCAGGTTGCTTGCCCAGGCGCACCTGCTTGCCGACCCAGCTATTTATTTAATTAAAAATCTGTTCCTGCACAACAGCTTGACCAGAAAGGCAACAGCAGCAATCGATTACAACTATATTAAATGACCTACCCACATTGTTTCATTGACTATCCCTTGCAAAGCAAAGGTGTCTCTGGTCACTGCCACTCACTCTTAATGACTTTGCAAGAAGTATGAAAGAGCAAACTGTGGATGGATTCTATTTGCATTCAGAGGTGCTGAAAAACAATCTGTCAGGAACAACACTGCATATAATGTGCCCAAAATAAAATGTCTCATCAACAAGAGAGCTCCCACTGTAGTTGTATGTAATGAAAAGGGGAATTTAAAATATGCAAGTACTGGTCATTGAGAGTTACGTTTTCCTAATCTGAGTTGCTTTGTTTTTCCTGTCAGTTAGGAAAAAAAAAATAACTGGTCACATTAGGTGCATTAGCATCTACTGTTACGTCAATCTGGCGTCATTCTTTCCTTCCTATCTTAAAAGTTGACAGAGTTCCTTTATGTTAACTGCATTTTATGACAAATAAAACTATCATGCGTTAATACCCCTCACTGAAATTTCTTTTTCAAAACTGGGTGCACTAGCAATGTCTATTTATCTGCCAATGGCATTCTGTCCCTTGAAGTGCCTTCTAGGCACACACACACACACACACACACACACACACACACACACACATTTTGAGGAACAACTCCATCTAGTAAGACTTTCTGAGAGTGAAAACAGTGAATCTTGCTTGCACCTGCATGACACATTTATTTTTAATATTTGAGGTGAGGACATCACACTAGGACTCCAGGGTTAAAATATTCTTTCCTACTTTTTATGGCCGCTACTCAAGTCAACAAGGGTCTTTATTAACAATTCAGTGTAGTGTTTGCAATGTCATCAATAACAGCATAAATAATTATTTCAAATCCTAGAATTTACTTTGTATGGAATAAAAATTACCTTGTCAAGGAAAGATTGGTTGCCAAAAATGTGTTCAATAAAATATAAATGACAATGATTTTCTGTGAAGGAAGACTCAGATTTAAAGGATATAACCAAATTTTTAGAACAATGTTCATATATGTTCCTGTTTATATGAATGAATCCAAAGTGCCTTAACACTATAATCATGAAATTGAAATTAAGCCATCTACCAGCATATCAATATTCTTCCTGATTTTATGTATTTCTTATTTCTGTACAAAACTTAGATGTTTCAGTTTTCTATGCTTCCTTATGCTGTATTTATATTACACTTTTCTTGTTGAGGCTGATGTTACTTCTATTGATTATCAACAATGTTTAGAGGCCTGATAATATAGCTCAGTGGTACAGTGCCAGGCCAGCATGTGCAAGGTCATGGGTTCAATCCTCACTCCACGGAAATAGACTAACGAAATAAAGCTTAACTTTTGTGCCTATCCTTACTTCTTTTCCCTTCCCAGGCAATAACACATTTCTGGAATCTTTTATTGGATGTATGTGGTGATTTGAATGCGAATTTCCTAGGCTGGTAGATTTGAACATTTGGTCACCAGGGAATAGCACTATTAGGAGTGTGGCCACGTTGGAGGAAGTGTGTCACTGTGGGTGGACTTCAAGGTCTCAGACACTCAAGCCAGGCCCAGTGTCGCTCTCTCTTCCTGGTACCTGCAGATCCAGATGTAGAACTCTTGGCTCCTTCTCCAATACCATGCCTGCCTGTGTGTCACTGTGCTTCCCACAGTGATGACAATGGACTGAACCTCTGAACTGTAAGCCAGTCCCAACTAAGTGTCAGCCTTTATAAGAGTTGCCCTGCCACTGGCATCTCTTCACAACAGCAGAAACATTAAGACAGTGTATTCTGGTGGCTCAGAGGTCTCTTTAAGTTGATAACTGTTATAGCTTCTTAATCCATATGACTCCTTAAAATGAAAATCAGTACTTAGTCATAATTTTACTTTCTTCTAAATTTGAACACATCAGTGACAGGGCACAAAAAGTACATACAAAAATATAATTCTTTTACCAAGTTTTCAGTTTTTGTCTCTTTTTATGTGTCCACTAAGATCAAGTAATTCTTTAAAGCCTGACTAACCTTTTGCCCCTTGTCAGCATCATATCTTTTGTAGTGTATTTCTAAAATATCTGTATGCATTGTTTCCTTGAGCTATTAGTTGAATATTACATTGTGCATGCATCCATTCTTTTAGCAACTTATAAGTTTAAGATCGTACTGAACATAAGTATTAGGTTTCTTTGTCATAGCAAAGGTTTAAAAAGCTACAATAGAAGTTATTCATTAATTATGGGATGAGAGTAAAAAATTCCCAATACTGAATATAAATCACAAGTTACATAAAGAAGTTGAATTTCATGTCTGCAAGTAATAAGGTACCATATTAATGATTTTTCTATAATCCATATTTATCCAAGAAAAGTAACCTTAGGTGACCTCTACAAGTGCTTCACATTTTCGTTTCCTAAATCAGATCTCTAAATCTCTCCCAAGCATTCTCCTTAGTCTCAATTCTATCCTCTTACCTCTAAATGTTTCCTCTAGAATATATGGAATTCATTTTTATATATTTTATGGAACAGACTGAGTTTATGAAAAATTAAATGGCCCATAATTAACATCTGGTGTCATTATTATTGCCGTATAATTAGTTTTTCCTAATAGTCTCTTTCCTATTCTTTTTGTCTTCACTGAGTCTGTATCAACGATGTGAAGGTCCTTCTTGCCTAACTCTCTCCCTCTCCCTCTCCCTCTCCCTCTCCCTCTCCATCTTCCTCTCCCCATCCCTCTCTCCCTCCTCCTCCTCCCCCTCCCCCCTCTCTCTGTGTAAGTGCATGTAGTGTGTTGGAAAGTGGTGCAGAAACTCTTTGAGTATCTTCCGAAATTATTCTCTGCATTCATGTTTCTAAGGCAAGGTCTCCTTGAACCTGGGGTGCAAAAGCTCAACTCTCTGGACTAGCCCAACAGCAAATGCAGTCTCTGAGCTCCCCCTCCCCCAGCCCTGGGATTTTATGAGTACACACCGTCTGGGTGCTTGGCCTCTAACTTGAATCTTCTTGCTGACACAGCAAGCACTAAGCAAGGACTAATCTGTCTTCACAGCTCCAAAGCAGAGCTCTTTCTTCCTTTTAATTTTTAAACAATTATTTATTTAGTTTGTGTGAGTGTAGTGAGTGCTTGCACATGTACAAGTCAGAGGACAATTGCAGAAACCAATTCTCTCCTTGCACCATGTAGATTCTGGAGATTAAACTATATGCTTTGGCAGCAAGCATTTTTCCTATTGGACCATCTTGCCTGCCAAGGCAAAATGGTCTCAAACACACAGGTCAAGTCACATACCTGCCAAAATTTCATATGGATTCTGACTGTTTATGAAGTATAAACCTTACTGTTGAAATCATGAATTTCAAAGAAAAGGTCTTCATTGAATGCTGATTCTAATTACTTCTCTCTGTGTAAGGCAGTGGTGGCCTATGTCTTCAATCCTAGCACTCAGGAGGCTGAGGCAGATGGATCTCTGTGAGTTCAACACCAGCCTGGTCCACAGAGGGAGTTTCAGGACAGCCCAGGGTACACAGAGAAATCCTGTCTCAAAACACAACCAACCATCCAAACAACAGCCACACAAAACCAAGAACAACAAAAGCTACCTCCTTCTTGCAAGTTTATCCAGTCCCACCAATTACAACTTAACACATTGCTCTTCCTGTATCCTTCTTGTATGTTCTTTCACCTAACAAGCCACTGACATAATTTCTTGGTGATATGAATGCTTAAGAAATACGTGTTAGCTCACCATACCATCTTCATCAATCTGAAACTGTGGCCGACTTCATCTTCCTTGATACCTTCTTCACACTCAACTAGCCTGTATTCCTGTAAATAGCAGTCTATAAGGCATGACATCTCAGGACTGAAGATGAAATAGACAATTTTTGTTCAGAAGAACAAGGGGAGAACAGCATTCACTGATAAGAATTACTTTATTATTTTCAGAGTATAATACTTTCTAAAACTATTCAATTACTAAAATATTAGGAAGTTATTATTAAAATGAGATAACTCAAGATTGAAAGCTTCCCAGTGGTTCTGATAAGCCAGGTTTAGCAATCGTAGAGGAAAGAGACCCAAGAGAGTAAAGATTAATATTCTATAAACATGCAAGGATTAGTTTTGTATCATATCCCCCTATCCCACGTAGTCTAGATCATTTTTATATAATGCTCTTTTCACATAATATATAAAATACACTTGCAGGAGATTATCTTCCCAGAGTAGATGGCAGGATTTTGTCTGGGATCTGTAGAGGGCTAGCAACCAGGGAAGTTCCTATATCCCACTCCCTGACCCCATCCTCAAGAAGCACGTCCCAAGATACCACTTCTTTATCATTCGTCCCAAAGAACAGGATCAAAGAGTGATTTATTGCCAGCCCATGCAGAAGACAGGGTGTTAGGAGATTTATAGGGTGAAGAAGTTTCAGAAGAGAAAAGAGAGCGGAAGCAGCAAAGCATGGCGCTCTCTGCCCTCTGCTGCCTTTCTTCCCAGCAGGGAGCAGCCTGAGATTTTAGATAACCTACACTCAGGTCTCCAGCATGCTGCATGCGCATGCGGAGCATGACGGTGATTCACATCCTTTACCACTTAAAGTTTAAAATAAGAAAAAAAAACCATATAAGATAAACAAGACCAATGCCTCTTTTATTGGTATTACTCATGTTGAGCTAATCATAGGGTGCTTTGCTATAAAGTCTACCAGCTCCTCAGTTTCAGAGATATAAGCAATAGGGATTGTGTTTATAAGTGCATAAGATAATCTCTTATAGCCTTTCATAAGATAGAGATGTTAGCTAATACAATACTATATATAATATATGTTATATATTATATATAATATATAATATGTATATATATATATATATATATATATATATATATATATATATATATATATATATATATATATATATATATATATGTCATGGGAAGGCCATCAGGCTGCAAGTGTTCTTTTCTTACTGGTTTTATGTTAGATATACAATATCATATGATGAAAGCAATTCCTAATACTTATTTTTGTTTATTTACTCTGTGTTCTCTATAGTACAGTACAGACTTTTGTTGCAAATACCTTTTTTCGAGTCATTTGTATAAATATACTTTACAACAGCTTGAAGAAAAACACATCTATCTCAGGTTTCTCTTTGAGGCTGCTTCTTTGAGATGTTTCTTTGTTTGTTTTTAAGTACCACGGGAAATGTTCAAAATCAATTCTTTTCCACAGCGATACATGAAAGAGCAAAGGATATTTGAGGATGATTTGTGAGTTGAATAGCTTTCTTTAGCACAGCATAAGTCCACTTTTGATGTAGCCATGTACAAATACAGACTCACATTTCATCAATCATTTCTATATATTCTAAGTTTCAATCAAACTGAGATGGCATGGTGGATGCCATTTGCCAAGTGGTATTTTGCTACAAACTCCAGGTAGTATATGAGCACTTTAAGAAAAAAGGATGAGAAACTGGGAAATGATCATACAGTATTTTCTTTGCCGTAGAAGAAATGCAAGCTTAGAACATAGGACTGTCCATATTTTAGGGTCACCTAAATTGATAAAACGTACCTAAGTTGAGAGTATATATTATATATAATATATAATATGTGCACATGTATTATATATAATATATACATATGTGTTTCTGCTATCCCCAGATTCTAATGGGATAACTGATTTAAATAAATTTAGGAAAGAAAATCCTTTCCATCCCCAGAAATATGTGTGGGGCAAGTGGGCTGGGCCTGGAGCAAGAGTAAAATTGAGCAGTGTCTAAATCTGGAAAAATCTCATCTTGAGACCAGCATGAATAATGATCTATCCCTTCCCACATACCATGAGGAAACCCTCACCTTCACCACCATTAAGGTAAGTCAGCCGACTGATAGCCAAATTACAGGTTTAAGCACCTGGAATTCCTCTTCATGAAAAGGAAGCATTCTCAATACCTCAGTACTAACTGATAATGTACACTCATCCTGAAAACTCCTTTCACACTCCTCAATGTTTGTATAAGCCTTATTATCCCTGAATAAAGAGATCTGTAACACTGAAAGCTTGGAGAAGGGTTGTTTCTCACAGTGGCACTCAAGACAAGGAAGTTCCTGACAGCCCACCCCACCAGAACAAACCTTATTCGTTTCCTTCTGTCCCGGTGAACAATGATGCCCGAATCCCTCAAAGGCAGAAGCAGAACTGGTCCACAAATATGGATATGACTTATTCAGAGATTCTGGAAGTATCCCACTATGATAAATGAACTTTATTGCCAGTATGGCCATTAGAGGACACCCGGTCAGTCTCAATTTAGTCTCTGGTGTTTTTACACCAAGAAAGCAGATCTATTGATAGCTGTAACATCTGATGCATCCTACAGCTAAGGCTTTTGAGTTGCTGGAATTTTATTTTTGACAAGTAAGATATACCCTAGCAAAAGATGGAACATAAGTTAACACCATTGAAAAATCAACAAATGTATGAGTGTTTGTTGAAAAGGGTATATCACTAATAAGCTATTATTGCTTTCTGTACAATTGGTGGAATAAACAAAACACTAGACAAGAATTTCTTTACCCAAAAGCTCTTGGTAGGTTTATTTTGAGCATTCTATAATGACACTCACAGAGAAAACATACTCTTGCTTACAAAAAGGGCTCTTGATCTTAATCCACAGCAAGTCAAGGGCTCAGAATGACATATACAAGGGTGGAGTGGACATTCAAGGGTTTCAGCCACTCCCTACATGTTTCCCTTCTTTGCTGAGTGTAGTCTAATCTTCCTCTGGGAAACTCTTTATGCTCATTCCAAGTCTGAGAGGAGTGAGCTGTTCCTTTTGATTAACTAGGAGGGTAACCAACCGGAAGAGCCTCATCAGAGGCAACCTGAGGGTTTGCTGAGACAGGGCACCCAGGACTTCAAACACAGAACATAAGCACCCAGGGTTCACTTTATAATGAGAATTCTATGAGCTCATTCAGGGGAAATGATTCTCCAGCCAGATCCCAAATATCAACACAACTCAAGCAAATACTGCAAAATTTCTCCTTTGTATATTTTGCTCCTTTTTAGGCTCTGGGGCCACACTCAGGGTTTAAACTCCCTGTATAAGCTAAACTCTAAACACAGCTTTCTCCCACAGACTGCAGACATTTAAGTCAGAAGTGTTCTTTTCTTCTCCAGTCATTTTGATTTGGGTTTCTGTCACTTTTAAGCAAACAATATTCAAGTAGAACAAACTGAAAATCTATGTCATTAATCACAGTGTTTGTACTTTAATTTAGAAATTAATTTCACTCCCTTATAAAGTGGCTACCAAAAAAATGGAATCTTTAATTACTTTTTTAAAAAAAAACTTCCTCAAATCTGTAAGTAGAAATGAAAATAATCACACATTACAAATAATTATGTCTTTATTCATATATGTAGCTTATAATTTCAGATACATGCAAAAATATTTATGTTGAGATAAATATAAGATGCTATTGTTTAGAACAGCACTGTCTAACACAACAGCACATAAAGTTAACTTTAAATTTGTTTAAATTGATTAAAATTAAATCAATTATTAAAATATAAAATTAAAAGCTGTCTTCTTCAGTGTGACCACATTTTGGAGTATCAAAGGCATATGGTGAGGAACAACCATATGGACAGAGCTTATACAGACTATTTTCATCTTGAAAAAGATCTGGGGTATAGAAGTTCAACAGAATTCAATGAAAAGCAAAACAAAATGATCCTCTGGTCAAAGAGAGGTGCACTCACTGGGGATGTGGGAATGGAGTTGGAGCCAACCAGGAAAGACCATTAGAATTTTTAGAGCATTAAACTTTTTGAAATGAAAGGAAGTTGAGACAGCAGGGGCATAGATCCCAAGTTATTGGAGGGAATGACACACCAGATGAAGATCAGAAAGGACTTTCCAGGAGAAGTATGTGCTTTAGTGTTGGATGTGCTATTATAGTTTAAGAAAACAGAGAGGAAAGGTAGAAACCAAGATACACTGCCTTACCACTTGTCATTTTTAAAAATTTTGTAAAGGAACATTTGAAAATTAAACAAGGACATTTGCTCCTAGATGGCTCATCTAGGTATTGCAGGGAAGTTGCACCATCAGTGAAATCTTAGCAAGACAATTGTGTAAGCAAGACCTACATAATGACACCACCAGTTGACATGCCAGTGTGAGGGTGGTAAATTTCAGAGTCAAACCTCTATATGAAGAGCTATAAGCCATCAATGGCTACTGAGAGAGGGGGTATTAGCTTCTCCAGGGATAACCACCCGATAATGCATTCAATTTTATGTGATTGACGCTAAATGTATGCACACATATACACTCGTGTGTGTGTGTGTGTGTGTGTGTAAAACAATAATAAAAAAAGAGGCCATGCATTTGAAATGCCATTGGGAGGCACATGGGAAGAGTTGAAGGGAAAAATCAGGTAGAAATTAAGTAAATACAGTAGTCATTTATGAAATTCTCAGAATAATACATTTAAAATAAAATGAAAATGTCATTTACAGAATATATATATATATATATATATATATATATATATATATATATATATATATATATATTAAAGAATGTGTTTGGGCATAGTGTGCATACTCTTAAGCCTAGCACTTTAGAAACAGAGGCAGAAGGATCTCTTTGACATCTAGGGCAGCTTGTTCTATTCAGCAAGTTTCAGGGCAGCTAGAGCAACATATTGAGATCCACTCTCAAACAAGGAAAAAGTTTGAAGAATGAGGCCTGGGAGTATAGCTTAGAGATAGAAGGCTTGCTTGGTGTATATAAAGACTTGGGTTCAGTCTCTGGCACTGCAAAAATGGTGGTGGTGGGGGATAGACAAAAAATAAGCTTATTCCTTCACATCAGTGTAGTCGTGCATCTTACATAGAACAGGTTTTTCACTTCAAATCCCTTAAAATCCTCTGACATCCATCCAGAACCTGCATGTCTGTTTATAGGTTATATTTTAAGTATGCTATGTTCCATCATGTCTTACAAGTTTCATCTAATGTATAGTGACATCTGTGTTTATCTCAAAGGTAGAAATTATCACTTGCGTATTCTGCAATATAATTTGGTGTTATTTCTCTAACAGTGAAATCAGTACTCCAAAATATTTAATCTTAATTTTAACTTAATAACTATTCAGTAGAATACTACAGACTTGGTATTACTGCAATACTCACCTTGACTTTTCCCAAGGTATCTGTGACAATAGCTATATGATATGAATGAATGATGGAGGTTTGTCAACAAATGTGTTAGCCCATGTAATGTCAAGTCTTGAAAGGAAAAACATGTCTTTCAGCATCACAACCACACATAGTTTCCAATCAGAATATTGTCATGCTGCTCTCCTAGTTACACATTTAAAACTAAAATCAAGAAACTTTTAAAGCATGGGCAGTAATATTTTCTTAGATTATAAAGGTAAAATTCTCTTTAGTGCTAAGAAGCTGAGACCAAAGTCATCATTTAAAAGACTTCACAAGAGTTGTAAATCAATATTTAAAAATCCTATTTTTGTTGGGTTGGTCTTTTCTTCATGCCAATACTGTTTCTTTAAAATGTTTGTACAAAGTCATATCTCAAAGTATTTTTA
This sequence comes from Mus pahari, assembly GCF_900095145.1. NCBI lineage: Eukaryota > Metazoa > Chordata > Mammalia > Rodentia > Muridae > Mus > Mus pahari. Next base: position 10,818,181 of record NC_034591.1, read on the forward strand.
TTAAAAAATTTTACCCAATAAGAATTTTAATGAACTAATGATTTAATTTAGCTAGAAAATGTTTTACTTACAAATGAGCAATGAGAGCCACGATGCCCTAATGTATATAATAGAAGTATTAGAATGTAACTAATTATTTTAATATAAAAATATCTTGTCCAACAAGACCTATCTAGCCCTGGTAGTCATTATTCTAATTCATTTTTAATTAATTCCTTAGGGTTCAAGAATATTTTTTTAATCTGCTGTTTCAACTGCATAAACATTCTTTAAATATGACAGTGTGAAATTCTATTTCCAGACTCTATTCACTATTTTAATTAGCTGGCTTTTGAAGAAAGAAATCTGAGGTCTGTCTGCCCAGAGCAAAATAAAATAAAGTGAACAGACTTTTTAAAAAAAATATGTGAGCTTTTTCTCTAAGCAGTTAACCATCTGATTAAAGCTCTATGTGAAGTAAGTTTGTGTTTTGACTTAATGAATATTTATAGCAAAAGTTCAAATAGTATTAAGTACAGGCAAGACAAGTCTTGGACCTGGGTTCATATTTCATTCTACAAATACAAATGCATGAATCTCCTATGCTAATTATCACCTTCCAACAGAAAGAGCAATTGGATTAACCATTCATCTAAGGGTCACTCCTAACTAGCTAACTGTATTAGTTTAAGTAGTAAAAGACGATCTTAATAAAAAAAGAAGATTCAAGATAGGAAGAATTCTAATATTACCACATATTTCTAGACACTAAACCACCTATGGTAAGAACAAAAGAACTGTTTTTGACTTAAGACAGAAGCTGCCAGTTTCTCAGGAAACTGTATGAGCTGGTTAGATGTGAACTTGACACATACTAGAGTCTCCTAGGAATTGAAAATCTCAGTTGAGGAATTGTTCCTATCAGAATGAGCAATGGGCATATCTGGGGAACATTTTTCTTCATTGTTAACTGACTTGGTGGGCTCAGCCCACTGTGAGTGACACCATTACTATACAGGTGGGTGTGGGTTTTATAAGGCACATAGCTCAGGAAGCTGATAGGAGCAGGTCACTGAGCAGCTTTCTGTCTTGGTTACTGATCTTGTTCCTGGTCCTGCTTCTGGTCATGCTAGAGTTCCTAGCCTGATTTTCCTTGGTATGGGCTGTGATTCAACCAGTAAGTCAAAACAAAACAAAACAAAACAAAACAAAACAAAACAAAACAAAACAAAACAAAACAAAACACCCTTTACTTCCCATACTGCTTTTGGTCATGGTGTTTTATTACAGCAACAAAACAAAGACACTGCAGTTTCAGTGAAATTCTTGGTAGGAAGAAACAAGATTGTAGTGTGTTGAAATGTGAGTGAACATTAAGAATTGTAGAGGAACTTTAATCCAGTAACATGACTGCTTTGACAAGGAATCACAATCAAAGACCTAGGTCTGTGTGATCCTGCTGGAATGCAGACACACCTCACCTTTAATCCCTCTGGCTGGGATTGAGACTTGCCCTTAGTTCACACCTTTAAGGCAAAATTAGTTTAAAGAAGGAAGTAGCCATGTTTGAAAGTGACATCTAATTGAGGGGCAGACAAAGTAATGAATCAGAGAAAGATTTGACAGAATGAGTCCAAGATAGAGTATGCCCAACTCTCAAAGGACAGGAAAGAGGGGCTACTTAAGAGCAGTACTGGAAGAAAGAGTGGATGGAATTCAGTTTAGTTCAGATCACTTCAGTTCGGTTCAGCTCAATTCAGTTCAGTTCAGAGTAGCACAGTTCATGGAGTTCAGAAGCAGTCTTTCCAGGCAGGGCAATTCAGTCAGAAGCTGAGACAAGCCAATTTGAATTAGTAACTTTGGAGAGGAGTTTGAGCAAGAACAACCGAGTTGAACCAGCCAGCCAGAGATCAGAAAGAGATAGAAAAGGGTTTATTCAGCAGTAAGTTTCAGAAGCTGAAACATTCTAAGCCTAGGTTAACAGAAGGAGGCTAGAAACTGAAGCCTTCAAGGTCAGGGGTCGCAGAAGATTAGTTTGTACAGAGGCTAGAAGGTTCCAGGCCTAGGCCCAAGGATAATTAGCTAGAAACACTCTAGCTCATGTGGATTTGCACAGCTTGGGCAAGTCTCTCCTCTCATCTGAGCAAATAAAAGTGACGTTTCCATTTACAAAAAAAAAAAAAAAAAAATGAATTTGTGATAAACACAGAGAAGTTCTTCACAGTGCTTTGTCATGAATCAGTTTGAAAGAGATAAAGTTGAAGGAGTAGAGAATTCTTTATTTTTTTATAATAGGAGAATGTTCCTAAGGCGAATGTTAGTTTGATTTCTGAGCTACAACAAAACACTGGAGACTTTTCAAAGAACAGGATTTTTGCTAGACATGATGGCACAAAATTTGATTCCATGTACATTGCCCTTAGACAGGAGGATTCTGAATTTAAAGTTATTCTGAGCTGTATATATTGAATACCTGCTCCAAAAGAACAGCAAAGTAACAACAAAAAGTAAGGGATCCCAGTGTTGTAAAACAACAGGAACTATAGCATTAGCAATATTAGTAGCCTGTTGAATTTTTATGTGTGATAAATTAAATATTATGAACAGACCTGTTGTTTAAGAGTTTTTTGAGATATTCCAGAAAAAAATAATGAGATGCAAGAGCAGAAAAATGTTTATGGTATTGACAAGTAGTATGAGACAGTGATCATATTGCCTTCCATAGACATGTCTCCCAGTCACGTCTTACTGGGAAAGCAGGAGGAGAGGGGAGCAGAGATGTTTGTTAATCTTAAATGACACTAAAACTCAGAACCATGGCAGACACGGCCCAGTAAGAAGAAGAATGTGAGGACCCAGAGGAGATCACACCCACAGGATTCTGCAGGAGATCACACCCACAGGATTCTGCAGGAGATCACACCCACAGGATTCTGCAGGAGATCACACCCACA
>NC_034591.1:10821128-10845946 GCF_900095145.1 Mus pahari
TTCTGCTTAGGTAGTGACTTGGTTATCCGTAGACTTCCACAATTACCTGCTGCTCTTTAGATGAGTCAAGTACAAGATAAGAAGATGAAGGCAGTGAATGAAGGAAGTCTGTAAATAAAAGTGAAGCAGAGGTCTGTCATAGAAATACAGAAAATGCTTTTCCACCAGCTCTTCAGTCTAACCTACCCCAAACAACACAGCTGCTTATGTGTAAGCCAAGTTGCTTTATGGCCAGGGAAGGAATGACGGCCATGTCCCCATTCAGATTTTAATTCAGTGATAGACTTTGATCAGTATATATGCAGAAGACTGGATGAAGAACCCAGGCATTTCGGGAGCATTTATAGCTCTAGTTTAATTCTTCAAAACTATATCCGTTGTTAAGATGGCATGACTCCACCTGCACAGAGAATGTTGCTTGAGATTCCATATTTCTCTTTGCTGCTTTTGTAATAACCCTGAAAGTGAGGGACGTGATTAAAGGGAATACATAGATGGCATAATGTTGCTTTGTTAGCAGATCTGAAGCGAGGCAGTATTCAACATGGGGTGTGTAGCGCATATCATGTGAAATAATAATAGTTTAGCACACCATTCTGGTAGAGTGGGAGTTTGAAGGCCCATTAGACAGAACAATTTTTTCTAATGTGTCAAAATAATGCAAGTAGTTGCACTAAATAAATTCCTGCTGGTGCACTGCTGTGAAAATGGAATGATTAATAGCCTTCAGTATTATTCTCACTTAGTTTGAGACACAGTGGACTAATATAGATCTCCAGAAAAAATACTTTTCTATATGCATATTATAAGTCTCTTTTATTTAACTGCTTTCTTGGTGTTTGGCACACACCTCCCAAGTTACTTTACTTTTTCCATTTTCAAATTTAACATGAAACCACAGGTCCTACAACTGGGCATAGGTTTTGACACTAAAACCTACAATAATTTTCACACATAGAAATAGCAACCAATAAGATTACCACCAATGAAATGCTTACAAAAACCTGAACAAAGTCATGTTTTATAGAAATACCCAATTGTAATATTTGTTCCATGACTCTCAGAGAAGAAGTAACATTATGAAAGATGAAGTAGGGATATGGTTTAGCAGTTAAAGCACTTGCCACACAAAAATAGAGGGTCCCTAGAGCAAGCTCTAATTGAATAAAAGACTCTGTCTCCAAAGGATAAGGGGGAAGAGAAATAAAAATTCCCACTATCAGCCTTGCACATCTACACAAACAGGCATACAAATGTGTTGGGGGCCCAAAAGCCCCTCATCTCAGTCTCCATCTTGTCCCTGGGCCATCATATATTAAGTAACACTCATTTGTTTCTTCTACTATCTTGCTTCTGTTTCCTTAACTCACTCAGGACACTTTACAACAGGGGCACTCAGGACATTTTACAGTAGGGGCTCTCGGGAACTTTTACAATAGGGGGTTCTCCAGACATTTTACAATGGGGACATTCCTTTGATGCCAATGTGTTAGCAAGCGATAACACTGATTTAGCCTGTACACCTGATCAAACACTGTTCATGGTTTTAAGCTTTATAAACCCTCCATTTCCCTAGAGTAAACTGAGAATTGAACAGAATTTTTTGATCCCAAATTTGTCACTGTTGCTCCCTTCCCTCAAGAACCCTGTTGTTTAAGTCCTGCAGGTCAGAGCACAAGTAGACATGCACACACATGCACGTGAGACCATAACACGTACAAACATGCATATACATGTGCGTGCACTCCACATACTTGTACACATTAAGAGAAGAAAAATAATTTTTCAATGAAAAATAAATTAAGACTTGAATATCAGTGTCAAAAAACCCCATAACATTAAACAGACAAACAGACTGAGTGGGTAGTGTTGATATATTTAAGTGCACACACATGTGCATGTGTGTGTGTGTGTGTGTGTGTGTGTGTGTGTATGTGTGTGTGCAAATATGCATACTAGTACTGGGGGGTCCCGGGTGAAGGCATAAAGCATCAGATCTCCTGGAGCGGGAATAGAGTTGGTTGTGACTGCCTGACTTGGGTACTCTGATCCTCTTCAAGAACCGCACATGATCCTAAACACTAAGCTTTCTCTTAAACTACAGAAGGTTTTCTTCTTACAGAATTGTGTTTGTTATCTTTCCATCACTGTGACAAAATTCTGGCAATGAGATTTAAGCAGGAGAAAGCTATGTATCAGTAGTAGTTCACAGTGTTTTATTTTTCTAAGATCATCTGGATCTGCTGCTTCAGCCTGAAGGAGTGGGAAGCAGAATGTTCCAGAGAATGGAGTGGGTGGTACCATGCACCCCTCAAAGGTATGTTCACTGACCCATTTCCTACAACAAGATCCTGCATTCTAATAGTAATCCAGATGTAAAACCATCAATCTTGTATCCTGTCTATGTGTTAATCCTTTCGTAACGCAGTGGCTTCTCAAAAGTCCTGCCTGAAATTTAGGGGAGAGCTTTTCATACCCCAAGCATAATAGGAATAGAGTTATACTGTGGTTTTGTTTGGATTTATGATAATTAATTGCTATTAAGGCCACGTTAGTTTCAAATACAGGATCCTTCCAACTCAGACTTCCAAGAATTAAGATTACAAGCATGGGCTCACACATGCTTTGTATTTCTTCTGTATCTCATATTTCTTGGCCTTTTAAAGCATAACCTAATTGATTTCTGTTCTCTATACAATTAATTTTGTGTATTTCCTTCAAAAGAAAATCTGCAAATGTAATAAGCCAGCATACCGATTAATAGTCTCATGTCAAAGTTATTTATCAGGAAGCTGGAGTTTTGACATGTCAACTAAATATTAAAAAGCAACCTGTAGCTAATAAATTGCATTTTATTTAACATTTCAAATGAAGAAATATAATGGAAAAATGCCCTACTCACTTAGAAATTGGTATTAGTAGCTTTGCATAGCCCAAGTGATGTCCATTGGTACACGTAGGAGGACTCTCCATGGGATACTGTCCAAAGGCTTGCATTTTCTTGCTATAGTATGCTGTAAAAAAAAAAAAAACTTTAAATATAGACTAAAAAGGGTGCCCATAAAAAGTACAAACATCTCATGATCTTATATGGCTGTCTTTTAAAAAAATTTTTTCACATAAAACTGGATCATTGTAAAAAGTAAGCAATTTTTCACATGAAAATATATAGCAAATAGAAACAAATTTTGAAGTTTATAAACATTTTTATAGTAAATGAACTACTGAGTAACTGAGCATGTTTAACCTTTTTTTTTTTTTTTTTTTTTTGAGATAGGGTTTCTCTGTATAGCCCCGGCTGTCCTGGAACTCACTCTGTAGACCAGGCTGGCCTCGAACTCAGAAATCTGCCTGGAACTCATTCTGTAGACCAGGCTGGCCTCGAACTCAGAAATCTGCCTGCCTCTGCCTCCAAAGTGCTGGGATTAAAGGCATGAGCCACCACACCCGGCCAGCCCTATTTTCCTTATGATTTGACTTTTTATTATTACATCACAATGTGTTGGGTCTCATCACAGCCATAGGAAAGACAGCAATAAATGACTCATTCACTTAATAATATAGTCCTTTTAGCAAGTAATGCAAGCTTAGGTGATTAATTATTAATTGACAAAGAAAAAATAAGAAAATAAACATCCTTATTCTGCTTTTATTATATATTGATTATATGGTATGCCCTTATTTCAAATATTTATGTTGTCATTTTATATGTTAGTATTAATTTAACTACTCTTGATAATTTTCAAGCAAGGCAAAATAGGTTATTTTTGAGCAATGACATTAGAACTTCTTGTCTCACTGTTACATAATTTATTATCAAATCCTTTCTTTGGATATCTTAAAATACACTCAAAATTTGGAGGTAGAATTTGCTTTCTTGAATACTGAAATGTTTAACTTACAAATAATTAAAAGCATTTAAATGGGTAACATTTCTTATATGGCATACTCAAATTGTGGACAATGTAAAGGTAAAATTTTGGTGTTTACCTGCATTTTGGGCTGTAAGAGAATGTTTCGTAGATACAGTAGACATAACATAATAGAGTGTATTTACCACATGTACCTACAGTAATGGGTTCACGAATAATCAGCTAATGGTTCTACTTTAAATTTAAAAGGCTCAGAACTTGTAGATAGTATAATACTAATAGATACAACACACATCGATCTTTTGATCTACTAAAGCGACTGCCACTGCATCGTGTTAGATGAGGACGGAGTAAATGCAGATGAGCAGAGACGGAGGGTATGTTGTGGACCGCTGCCAGTCATCCATAAATGGGACCATCTCCCCATCAAGGTCTCAGCTGCCGGGGAAGAACCAGTACCTTGGTGGCAGCTGAGGAAAGGCTGTGCCCCTGTTTTTAATCGTTAGATTTTAAATATATCTGTCCTGCTGTTAACTTTAAATGTTCACGATTTACTACATAATTGGTAATGGTGATATTTTATCTGATATTATTCACAGAAATGATTGTACTCTATGTCATATATACTAACCTTTGGCATTTGGGTGTCAGACTGATGATAGCTTCATAAACCAAATTGAAATGTTATTCTTCTTTGTCTAGATCCTAAAATAGTTTATAAGGTGGACATCATATATTCTTATAGGTGAGAGTGAAGACTCTTCTTGCAGGGTCACTGGGAGGATGCGTTTGGAGTGTGTGTGTGTGTGCGCATATATGTGATGGATTTATAGAAGGTATTGTAACGAGCGGCTTAAACCTAGCTTACTAAATGACTTCACCTTCAAATTCTTGACTGTGGAAGTCCAGTAAGGAAGAGATTTCCTTATATATAAAGTATAAAAATAAAAAAAAAAATTAGCACTGAAAAAAATGTTTCGGATTTGTGCCCACACACCATCCAAATGCTAGTTTTATAAATGCCTTTTCTACAGAATGGGGCCATTTGCAATCAGGGATCACACTTGGCTTTTGTTTTTAAATACTCCAGCTAAGATGGCCTCTTTCCTCGTTGGCTTTTGGCAGATTGGTGAAGCTAAAGTTTTACTGTATGTTGATGGCCTCTTTCCAGTTCCGTTTTTTGCCTGTTGCATGTTTGATAGGAACAGGACAATAGTATCTGTGGATTCTTTGCATCACCTCAGGTAAGACATGATTTCATTTTTTTCCTTTCTCTAATAGTGATTATCTTTTACTTTGTTTATTTGGTTTTGCTTTAAGATGGTGACTTTCATAGTTCACGCTGCCATCAAACTCATTACATCATCAACACTGGTGAACTCCTGACCCTCTCATCTCCCTCCAAGTGCTGTAATTTTTGGTGTTTGCCACCACCCCTAACTTCTTGTTTCGATTAAAATGATGTCTTAGAAGAATATTCACTGCAATTTATTTTCCCATCTATGTATGTATATGTTGGTAAGTTTCTCTTTTCTTTTTCAGATATTTGTCTTATGTGTATGAGTGTGTGCCTGGATGTATGTCTATATATCATGAGCGTGCCATCTTAAAGCAAAACCAAATAAAAAAAAGTCACACTCTTTCGCATCTTGAATCTGGTCTTATAGCAAATCCCATCAGTGATCCAGGGTCTAAATTTTTCCCACCATATCTGCCTTAGTTATGGTTTCCACTGCTCTGAAGAGACACCATGACCAAGGCAACTATTATAAGAACATTGAACTGGGGCTGGCTCACAGGTTCAGAGGTTCAGTTCATTTTCATCAAGGCAGGAGCATGGCAGTGTCCAGGTAGGCATGGTGCAGGAAGAACTGCAAGTTCTACATCTTCATCTGAAGGCCTCTAGAAGAGTGGCTTAGAAAGACGGTCTCATTGCTCACCCCTACAGTGACACACTTCCTCCAACAAGGCCATACCTCCTAACCATGCCACTCCCTGGGCCAAGCATATTCAAACCACCACAGTCTCCACTACCAACCTTCCATTTCCTTCTTGTTCCTCTCCCACGTCCACTTTTATGTGTGCCATGCAGTCTTCTCCACCAGCAAACCCATGTTCAGAATGCAGACTAGAGTCTTTCACTGACTTGGTACCAGCCTTCTTTCCCTGCCATATGCCCTCTGATTACCTCCCAAGGCACTTGCTTCCTCACAGCTTGTACAGGAACCTATACCAGAACCTTTGCTCTTTCTGGAACAAGTATTTTATACATATAGATTATTCTATCTTTACCTTATTCTTATCTAGGCTTAAGTGACATCTCCTTAATCAAACTTCCTTAGCATTTAGAAAGCATAGTTTTTATTATTTGGATGTCTGATTGTGATTTTTATTTATTGCAGTATATATCTGATGAAGGGTGAGTGCTACGGTTATCTGTGAATAGTGATTTAATATAATTAGAAATTATACTAGCTTGGAAAACTGGCAGTAGTGCATTCCTTCTAGGGTATGTAACTTCCTTATGCTCCTCAGTTAAAGTCTCACCCGTTTCATAACACCTGTGTCCAACTGTGTCCCATCTCCGGTGTTTCTTCTTTCCCCCTCCCCTCCACAGTTCCTTTCCGGTTGGTAGGTTGACAGTATCAGGTATAAACTCCTTCCTAATGAATGGGTCTTAAGTATAGTTAAACATTTATTGTTGACCTTCAAGATAAAAGTACCATTGTTTCACCAATGGCGATATCTTATTGGTTCAGACCTTGCTGTGGACTGCAGCCTTTACCCCTGGATAGGATTGCTACTCTCTCTTAGCTGCTTACATAGCAGTGATCCCATGAAAGCGAGTCCTCTAGGAGGATGCTTCCAGGTCATGTATGCCTCAGATCTTTCAAGTCCTGTGTCTGGATTGTGGTGTTTCCAGCTGTAAGCTCTTCCCTTCAAGCTCTGGAATACAACCAAAGGCAATGGTGATAATATGCACAGCCATGAATCTTCTCAGGCTATTGAAAAGGCTTGCCTCTAGTGTCCTCCGCTGTGGGAAAAAGAAGGTCTGGTTGGACCCCAATGAGACCAAAGGAATTGACAATGTCAATTCCCGTCGGCAGATCAGGAGGCTGACCAAAGATGGGCTGATCATATGGAAATCTTCTCAGGAGATACCGGGAACCTAAGAAGATTGACCACCATATGTATCGCAGCCTGTACCTGAAGGTTAAAGGGAAGGTATTCAAAAGCAAGTGGATTCTCATGGAACACATCCACAAACTGAAGGCAGACGAGGCCTGCAAGAAGTTACTGGCTGACTGTGTTGAGGCTAGCAGGTCGAAGACCAAGGAAGCACAAAAGCGCAGGGAGGACCACCTCCAGGCCAAAAGGAAGAGCCTGTCCAAGAAGGAAGAGATCAAGAAATAAAGTTTAACCTCGAGTCTGTTCATTGCAGCCTGGCTGTGGCCTCACCTGTATCAGTCATTAAAATAAAACAAGCCTTTGTCCATTGCCCTTTTGAGAGAGAGAGAGAGAGAGAGAGAGAGAGAGAGAGAGAGAGAGAGAGAGAGAGATTCTTGTTTTATCTTTGATCAATAGCTCAAGGGGATGTTCCCCATGCCTGGCTCTGTGATTTTTGTTAGATAGTACATGGCTCTTGGAGGTCACCTTAAGTGAAGTAACTGTTGAAAGAAAAGAAAAGAATACACACAGGTAAGTGTATGCACACATACATATACACTGTATATTTTAAGTAAGCTTGTAAATTGATGTGTCCCTGTGTCTTCTTAAAGTCCCTTAGTGTTATTTAACTCTACTTCACCCTCCCCCTCTAGTAAAAGTCTCCATTATCCATTTCAGAACAACTGTATTCTACTACGCCCTCTCTTTAGTGCCCCCTTCCCATGGTCTCCTTTTATTTTCCTGGCTTTGTTGTTGTTGTTGTTTTGTTGTTGTTACTTCAGGTTATATAATCACATCTAAAGATTCAATGATAAGATCCACAAATAAAAAGGGAACATGTGGCATTTGTGTTTCTGGCCTGAGATGACCTCACTTAGGATAGTATATTCCAGTTCTATCTATTCACCTGAAAATTGCATCATTTCCGTTTTCTTTAGTATTCCATTGTGAATAGGTGTTGTGATAGTTTGAAAGAAAGTGACCCTGATAGGCTCACAAGGAGTGGAACTATTAGGAAGTGTGACCTCGCTGGAGAAGGTTTGGCCTTGTTGGAGGAAATGTGCCACTTAGGGGGAGCTTTGAAAAGCCCAAGCCAGGCTTAGTGGCTCACTGACTCTTCCTGCTGCCCACAGATCCAGATGAAGACCTCTGAGCTACCTCTCCAACACTGTGCTTGCCTGCATCCCACTATTCCTGCTGTGATGATAATAAACTAAGCCTCTGAATTGTAAGCCAACCACAATTAAGTAAGAGTTGCCCTGGTCATGGTGTCTCTTCACAGCGACTAAAACCAGTACAATATTTCATTTTCTATTCATCACTTGAAGGACCTTTAAGTTGTTTTGATTCCCAGTTATCATGCACAAAGTGATGAAGATGACTGATACTCTTTTTATATAGTAGAATATCAAATATCTTGTGTATATATACCCTGCATCTTCCCTTGCTAAGGATGTTGTAACTGGTGGGGGTCATTACAAAGATTACCACCTTATCAAAATGCAAATAATAAGTGATTTAGGGGTACCCAACTCCAGCTGACATATCTGCAGTACCACCCTTACACCAAAAACTCAGGGAAAATAGTCTATGGGGGTAGAAAGATAATAGAAGCCATAAACCCATAATGTCTGCTACTAGACAGTGTCTCAAATAGAATATGGGAAATGCACCCATGAAATTGTAATTATTTGGTTACCTGAACTAGACTGGCATAATGATAATCACTAGTTGATATACCAACACTAACAGAGAAATTCCCCCAAGGCTCTACTCTATATAAAGAGCTACGGGTAGCCAATGACTACTGAGAAGGCTAAATAAGCTTCTTCTATGAATGACCTACTGCACAGGTTTTCCAATCCCAAGTGGTCAGTCCTGGACACACACACACACACACACACACACACACACACACACACACACACACACACTAACACATGTGATAATGATAAATGCACTTAGTGATTGTATGTTGTAGAAATTATTTAATTCCAACCAGGGGTTTTTCCATGGCTTTGACCCTTTAGTTTTGAGATAAAAGACACACACAGCCTTTATATTTACAATCATCTTTAAACAGCACAAGACCTGGGTGAATGCCTACCCTCCATGTTGTTAAAATCTTTCCTATCAAAATGTTTTTATGGCTCTTCCTCATGGTTCTCCTCCAAATCCTAGCTCAAGAAACCTCAACTCCACTGTGTCTCTTCTGTTCAGCTATTGGCTATAACCTAATACTTGCAGAGATTCATTCCCCTTAGAGAAGGAGTAGGCATATATCATTTTTTTTGCATCTTTAATGCTAATAATTCCAGTTCTTCAATTTTCATTGTGTTTACTAATTTTGTTTCTGAAGCCCTAATGTTTAAACTCTAATTTAGACTTACAACTTCATATTTAAATCGTACAAGTTATCCAAATACTTAATTTAACATTAACTTTGAAACATAGACTTCCATTAAGTTTCTGAAATGAAAGTTTTGATGTGATACCTTATGTTGTCATGGTGAAATGGTTTTCTCTTTTGAGCATACCTAATATCTGGTTTATAAGCAAAATTATCTCTGTTCTGGACAGATCAGTCTCTACCTGTGCTGTACAGGGGTCACATGTAGACTTCCCTTTGTTTGTCTTTTGACTCAAATTTAACCCTTTTCTAGAGGTAATGCTTTAGTAAATCCTTCACTTTGCTAAAGCACATCCTCAAATCAGCCCCCCCCCCCCCGCTGTCTTCTGACTACAAGCTGCTGAGAGGATTTTCCTTGTTCGTGTGCCAATGACTGCAGGACTGACCACTTGGCACTTCGTGTTGGGTAACCTGTTTGGAGTCTCATCCATGGCAGAGGTTAATGCTTCCTTTCTCAGGCAGGCATCAGTTGCCTGAAGGTCTTTGTCTAGAGTGGAGACTCCATGAGCATCCCATCAGCATAATCCCTGAAGATGGGAAGAAAGTTTGTGAGAGACAGATTATCTCTATGTCTGCTGTGAAGCATCTTTTACAGAAACAGGCGCACAAACAAGACCTAAACAAAGTCGATGCCAATGGGTCTTTCTTGAATGATCCACAGCCTCCCTTAATCGGTATTTGTTTGTCCCTCTTGTAAGGTTTGTTATTTTGTTTTGTTTTTCTTTGATAATCCTTCCTCCCAGAGTGTTTTATGTATTTCTATGTTTTAATCTTGGCTTGAACTTTATAATCGGTCAAATACCTCTCAACCATTTGTCTCTTAGATTTTTCTTGCTTAAAATGTAATGTTTTTTTTTTTTCTACCAAACTTCATATATGTGATGAGATTATACATTTTCTTTCTGATAGCTTTTTTGTCTTTTTCTAATTGCTAGTTTTATCTAACATGTAATTATTCCTATGGTGGAAATATCTTAGTGAATATCTAAAGAGAGTACACTATTTACTTTAATGTTATTTTGGTTTTTGGAAATATCCTTGCTTCCCAGTTGGGACAAACTTTTAATTTTTTATATTAACTTCTTATTTTCATATATCTTGAATGTCACTTATAAGGATAAAGTGAATAAAACTTTGGTTATTAGTTTATAAATAAGAGTAAAGAGTTCTTTCTTTCTCCGAATAAAAATTTGGCTGACTCTAAGGGTAATGAGTCAGACAACCAGCTTTCAGTTGGAATACACTTAAAACTCCAAAATTAGAAAGGATTTACATTGAGGTGCCAAAAGCTGAATTAGCTGCTTTTTATCTTTTCAGAGAATTCTATTGAGTTATTTAGAGCATTGTGCTCAGTTGGAGAATTCTGGGTGTAGTCTCATACTAAGCTGCTCTGTGTGCGGAGGTTTGGAGCAGAGATGTGGGGTGCCTACTGCTCCATAATACATGACATTTCCATGTTCAAATCTGAATTTCCCCCTCTTCCTCTTTTTGTCAGGATTGTATAATGAACTTCCACAGCTTGAGCTACCTGTTGGCATCCTTGGTTCACTTTTGTCTTCCATGAAGTTGGCGAAGCATTTAGTCTGCTGATACCCTGCGTTCTAGGCCTGCTTATGAAGGCAGTGTCAGTCATTTCTAATAATTCTCTTGTTTTTATTTTCTGGCATTGGTGGGTTTGAGCTCATGGCCTTCATCTACACTGTTGATTAAGCATGGCTAATGTATTGCCTCAGCTTTTTGAGACCATAACCAAATATTTGACTGAAATGGTTTACAATCATTAATAATAAAATTCTAATAAAAATTATTAGAAGATCTCAATATCATTATCCTTCCTGACCCTCACAGTAGACTGGAATCCATGCGGTTTTGCAGTCCTCAGATCTAATGCATTTAAAACACAGAGATGGCACTTCTAAAATCGTGGTTCCAAATGTATTACAATGTTTATAAAATAGTTATCTGGCTATCATGGAGTACTTTATGATTATTTATTGTGGGGAGTCAAAGAAAAAAATAGAAGGCTTAGTATTATTAAGCAACAACAATAACAACACACAAATCCACCCTGTTCCAAATTAAAATTGTCTTTATATTTGTGAGGGGCTACCAGCTGGAATTAATGGTACAGTTTTCTTTATAGAAGAAAAGAATGACAGCCGAATTTAAAGAGAAGTCACACCACACATTCATGAGAGAAGATTTTCTCCTTTGTAAATGTTCATATTGTTCTCTGAATCTTTTTCCAATTATGGAGTTCAGAGAGCATGCAGGGTATATAGATAGATTTGCTGTCTTCACAGCATGTTAACCACAGTGGTATAGATTCAGGGTCACCAGACTGCAAATGAGATCTTAGAATTGAAAGCGTGTAAGATCTCTCTCCTCCATCTCTCCCTGTCCTTCCTTCCTCCCTCCCTTCCTTCCTTCCTTCCTTCCTTCCTTCCTTCCTTCCTTCCTTCCTTCCTTCCTTCCTTCCTTTTCCATACTATTGAAATAAAGGAAAGCAAATGGGTGGTTTTAATGTGTTAAGAACAAAATTAAACTATTAATTGAACATTCACATTGACATTAATTCTTACATTGCAGCATGTCTGTGAATTTGACATTATTTGAAAAGCTAACTAAACACATATTAGTTTCCATTTCTTGTTTGACATGAAGTGCTATTGATGAATGGAGCAATATTTGGAATTCGTATCAGTAAGTTCTGACACACACATGCAGAGTTTTATTCTCTGGGCTTGTAAAAGAATTGTAAAGAGGCATGAAGGCCTCATAGAACCTAATTGCCTATGTTATAATTGGGCCCTGAAGACAGATCAGCCCACTGAAGCTTCCAGTTTTTCTTTGGAGTACAACAAAACTTCACTCCTTTCTAACTAGTTGCATTCCTATTTGGTTTTTAACATCAATGAAAGTACTTGGTACATCTGATCCTATTTTTGTGAAGTTGTGTAATTTTTGGTGTTTGTGTTTATCTTATTGACTAATTGACCAATTATGATATTATCCAATTAGTATTTAAAACACCTTGAATGGTGTAGGTATAGAAGTTGCAGGATTGGTAATTATAAAATCTTAATCCAAGATTATTTACATGAGTGAGCACAGGAAGCTGCGCTCACTGACATGAGATGAAGTGATTGTCTGTACAGGGCTTGATACTTACTTTCTGGACATAGTGTTCCTTCTGTTCGGTTTCCTCTAATGTCAAATGTTTAGACATTGTTTTATATATCATTTCTCATTCATTATAAGAAGAGAAAATGAGCTTGTGTCATGGTTTGTAGCATATCTGTTAATGAGCTGAATTCTTTTTAGTTGCACCCTCTTCCAAAATTCCATGTATTCTTGTTCCGCTACCTAACGTGGAACTCATCATATTTGCGTTCATATTCTTCATTTTTTTTGTGTGTAATTAAATTGTTTTTGACAATTTCTTAAATTCTGTCTTTCTCACTTTGTAAGAATTCTAATAATACAACTCATGATCTATTAGCTCTTCTGTATGCATTTTGTGGAGTGTGTGTGTGTGTGTGTGTGCATTGTGTGAACAAATATATGCAGATGTGCAGAAGCCAGAGGAAAGCCTCAGTGTTTCATTATCAGTCTCCTTGTTCCTTTGAGACAGCAGGGTATGTGGCTGAACCTGGAGCTTACAGTTGTTACAGGTGTTTGTTTGTTTGTGTATGTTTGTTTTTTGCTAATGGTCTCCTTGACTCTGCCATTGTGAGTGCTGTGTTACAGGAATGTCTGAAGCCACATCCAGCTTTGACATGGGCTTTGGGTTCCAAGCTGTCTCATGTTTGTACAGCAAGTGATGCTGACCACTGAGCCATCCTTCCAGCCTTCTGTTCTATTAGTTCTCGTTCTCTATCATTTAGACTGAATTACCAAGGCTTGCATAGACTGCTGTTGAATTTTTGCTTCAGTTATCTGGTTTTTAATTGTTTTGAACAGTATTACTTTTAAGAAAAGGTGAAAAATAGGAAAGAAAATGTGGCTAACTTGCCACAAATAACTAAAATAAAAATTCGATTTTTATAAATCTAAGCACAGAGAAGAACCAATATTTATAAGAAAATTTTTGTGTTTCAGGAGATGATGGAGAAAATAAACTTGCACTGTATAGCTCTTCAAATATGAAAGTAACTAAACTTTTCTAAGTAAATTCAATAACGTTTGCAAGCTAGGTGATTAGGTGGTTCAATAATCTGAAATGCCTGAAGTCAGGGGATGACACCATATCCTCTGGAAACCTCTTAAATTTTATTACTTTCATAACACAAATTTACTCTAACTTTCTTAAGATTTGTTTGGAGGTGTATTTCTATACAGCTACCAATTTCAGAGACATAGCATTTTGAAACTAATGGTATCAGATCATGACCAAAATCAGATCTATTTTCTCCTAAAAGCAGTCAAACAGTGGCTTGTTCATACTTTTCCCACCTGTCGCTGCCTTCCTCTCTTAGTTCATAGTCTTTGCTTTCTGTTTGGAGCCTATTCTTATGCTGCCAGAGCCTCGTCTTTCACCCACATACACCCTGCTGCTTTGCAGGTAACCATGACAATATTTCACAGCACTGAGGTTATGAGATATATAAAATGCTGCCATGCTGTCTTAAATTTATTAGCGAGCACACCTTTCCCAAAATATACACAAACAAATATCAAATTAAAGTCATATGACATTTTGAAAGTCTCTGAACATTGTACTCAACTGGCTTAATGAGTAGGAAGAAATCAGGATGCCTTTGGTAGGACTGAGTGAAAGCATATGACTCCTTTCTAACACAAAACTGGAATCTTAATCTTTTTCTAAGTTTATTTTAAAATTTCTTTAACATCTACCTCCTTAAGATTCATATTAGTAGAAACGTTTGGCAAGTAAGAACAGCAACAAAGATGAAATTAGATATAGTTCCTTATTTGTAACTTAAAAGAAAAATGCAAGTACTGGTAACTTCCATAATAATTCTAAGTAGAATCAATGATACAGAATGAAGATAGCAGTTAAGGATTGATTAAGAATCAATATGATATCTAAATTATACTGTATGTATGTAGAAGAGGGTCTGCATATTTGGGTGTTTGAATGACTTCCATAATCTCAAGAGGATAAAACAGTTTGTGTAAGATGATACAACACCATCCAACATTTTATTACCAATGCTAATTTTAGTATTTTAATGATACTCACTTATTCTACTGTAAAACTCTTTGATAATACTAAAATTTGCATGAATCGATAACCACAGTGGAAGTGATCACTGGTTCATCTTTTGGGGGATTTACAATATATCCATTAAGAGCACATGGTGACTACTATTTATGGGCTCACATACTATCTCTTCCTTTCTTAGTCTGGCCTATCTGTGGAGCATCCATTCATTAAATTGTGATAAAAGCATAAATTCTATTACAAATAAGTCTTTCATCATTTTACCATTAATGGAAGTACTTATCTAAACACAGAATAAACAAAACATACCAGACAGAATTCCAGACCTTCATGCATGTATAACTGAATTGGCATTATTTATGTCTTATTGAGAACTTTCTGTAAATGTTTCTTCTGTTACTAAAGAGATGGATATTTGAATATAAATATAGATGCACTCTTTCCTAGATGTGCCCAGTGGATGAATATGACCAAAGCCGAATTTTCAAGTAATGTATGCAATGCTCAGCCCATTCTTGGTCTTTCCTCTACCTTTGCTTATTTCATGCTATATCTTAGTAATAGAGTCAGTGTTGCAGGATTTGTCCAATTACATTGGGGCAGTGGGAGGCCTGTGATTGGACAGGGAAATGGAGGCGGAGCTAAGAGGTACAGAGAGAGAGAGAGAGAGAGAGAGAGAGAGAGAACATCTCAGAGGAGAGAGAGGAAAAATGGAGGCCAACGTGATGATTTCATAAGGTTAGAAAAAGTGGGATAAAGCTTTTATCATTATCAATTGGCTCTGAAATTACTGTATTGACATATTGTAAATTGTAATTTTATTGATACATAAATCTGACTGGCTAACTACAAACTTTAAGAGTCTTGATTTTACCGGGTTACTGGGTATTGTGATATGCAACCATGAGGTTGACGGTTCTATTTGGTTATTACTATAACCAAATAGAGCTGGTGGGACCCCACTGAGACATAGTGTTGTGGCCCTTCGGTGCCAGTATTAGAGCGGGAACTTAGCTTGGAGGGCTGGAAAGTTGGCGGGTTGAAAGAAGCAGGAGCACAGAGAGTTAGCAGGTTCATTTTTAAATATTTCCCGCAATAAGTCAGTATTATGTCCGCTATTTTCTTTTCTCATCACTGTGTTATACAAGATTAAACTCATAAAAAAACACCCGTTTTTTTTTTCAGCTTCTCACTTTCTTAGCATGAAAGTGGCCAACACTATGAGCATGACCACTAAAGCTGCTTACAAGTTGTTGGTTTTGCAGCCCCATCATTTATCAATATCTTCCCTCTGCCTGACACTTCCCATCGTTTTTGTTTATCACTATTACAGGATTCGTTCAGGTAAAAATTGCTCTTGAAATATTTTAAAGTATTTAAAATTGTATCATTGATAATAAAGAAAAGCACACATAGAATTAATAATGTCTAATGGTTGAAGAATTTTTCTGTGTACTGTGATCAGTGCCTTACACACACCACCTCTGTCTCTGGATTAGTTTCCTTGGCTGCTATAACAAACAACTACACACGATAGTGGCTTAAAATATAGAGAAGACAGAGATGAAGGAGAAATGAAGAACAATGAAGAGATTAAGTAAGAAGGGTTCAAAGTAGATTCAAGTAAACATTGGCTTTACCAAATAATGGAAAGACGGACTATTGCCTGCATTTACATGTTGTCGGTGATGATACACAAAGCAGGGAGAGCTCACAGTGAGTGAAACTTCTCAGTGTCTGTGCTGTCAAGCTCAAATTATTATCACAGTCACTTTCAATAGGATTGTGGTGTAGTGACTGTAGTAATCATTAACACGTTGAGGACATATTATTCAAAGACAAAATAAGTCATAGAATGGAAAGAAAATGCCACGTAAAACATCTTTTAAAACCTTTAGAAGGAAGAAGCCCAAAAGAAGCAGAAAGACTGAATACAGAGGCAGTGCAGACAGAACACAGAAGGTAGTGTAGACGTGACAGAAAGCCAGACTAGATACAGAAGGCAGTGTATACACAACTGAAAAGAACTATCTCTGGAAACTGACCAAGGTCTACAGATGCTGTGAAAAAATTTTGAAAACTTGTGCCTTTAAAAACAATATCTTTAAATTAAGAAGAAAAAAAGAAGGAGGAGGAGGAGGAGGAGGAGGAGGAGGAGGAGGAGGAGGAGGAGGAGGATATGGGCTGAGACTGTAGCTTTAATTGTAGAACGTTTCTACCGTGACCAAGGCCTTGATCTCAGAACTGCAAACAAAGAAACATGGGACTGGAATTAGAAAGAGAAAAATATCTATGCAAATAACATCTAAAAATTCTAGTGGTAGCATAGCTGCATTACTATATATACAAAGAAAAACATCCCCACCAACCAGGGGTGACATTTGACAATTCATGCATCGAATTCCAAGGATGAGATAGCAATTCTAGAATTTTATAAACCTGCTAACACTGTCTCAAGACACACAAAACAAAAGCATGTAGAACTAATGCATATAGGGTATGTGAGACTAACATATATATCACTAACAGAAGAGAGAAAAATCAGTAGGGGTGGAGATTTATACATTAGTGATAAAATAGATCTGATTGACATATTAATATATACCACATCCACCCTAGAGAAGTCACATTCTTTTCAAGCTCACACAAATCACATAACAAAATTGACCATGTTCTTAGGTAAGCAAATGTTCAAAGGAACTGAAATAACACTAATACTCTGATCATGGAGCTGTGGACAAAAAGAAAATCCCCATAGATGTGTGGATTAAGCAATGGCATAAAAATTTGTATCAAAGCAAAAAAAAATCATAACTAAAATTTGGAAACTATTCTTAACAGTAATAATGAAAAACTTCATATCAAATCATATGGCACATGACAGGAGGCACACTTAGTGAAAATTTTATAAAGGGAAAATAAAGTCTGAACAAGCAATAACCTGGCATTAGCTCAAGAAGTGGGTAAGACACAGAGCTGTGATGCTAAATGGGATTTCTCATTAAAAAGAATCAGAAGGCTTAGCCTTTTAGGAGAGTTCAATTCCTAACTTAGGACAGGAAACGTGCAGGGGACACCTGAGCTATCCTGCTGCGCCTCCAGGTAATAAGGATGCCAAAGCCCCTGGGATTCCAAAGCATGATTTGAAGAGGTTTGGGGCTGATAACCTTGTATGATAAATTCCCTGTGCAGCCTTTTTGATGAGGCAGAGACAGAAAGAAGCTCTGTGGACTATGAAAAAGCTTATAGTTGAAGGGGGTGTGCTGATTCATAAACGGAGAAAGAAAAATAACCCAGTTTGGAACTCACAAACTTAATAACTAATGTAGGAAAACATTGACTGGTGCCAAGCCATTCCATAAAAAGGGCTGGGGAAGAAAAGGAATGCTAGGTAACTTATCAGTTACAAAGATGAAGGTTTTTAACATTGAAATAATCAGATTGTCACTATTTTAAACAGGTGATCAAATTTAGTCTGACCAAATGCTAAACCACATGATATTGTGTACCTAAAACTTTGAATAAGAAGTATACAACACAGCCTGAGAAGTTTCCTTACCAGGAAATTGTCTGATTTGAATCTAATTGTGTGGAAAGCACAGAGACAAAAACAAAATGAGGAAGATTCTGTTAGGACAGCTAGCCCCAACTTCAATAAAACAATCAATATCATAAAAGGCAAAGGTAATCTAGATGAAGAGAGACAAATGAGTCCAGACAGCCAACTACAGTGTGTCAGCTCTAACTGCATCTGGAAAAAATCAAGGAGCTGCAAAGATATTTTGAGAGTTAGGAAATTTTCATATTTTGACTCATAAAATTTTTGTTCATTTTCTTTCATGTAAAATGATCTTTTGTGTGTGTGTGTGTGTGTGTGTGTGTGTGTGTGCACTTGAATGCACGTTGGTGTAACTATGGCCAAATTGGCTTGCATCAGCATAAATTAACTATGACGTAGTACTGGATGTTAGAGATCTAACATGGATTTCATCTCGCTAAAACTGAAATATGAAAGGCTATGCTCCCTGCAGAATGTTCCCAGGAAAAACTTACCCCGCCTCTTTCAGCTTTTAGAGGATGCTGACATTCTTGTCTCTGTGTCAATATATCTGCCTTCCCAGGGAACACTGCTGCATTCTGCTAATCACTACACATTCCAAGCTTCCTCTGACCACAATCAGAATACTGTTTTTCTCTCAAAACTCCAAGTGGTCCCTGCTGGCAATGGGCAAAGAGACACCTTGCTTGCAGTGGTGTTCGCATATGAGCGAGGGGCAGAGCAGATGGTAGTCCTTTGTTCATTCTATGTGATGGACGGCTTGGTGACCGAAGCTGCCTTATGCCTAGGACTTTGCACCATGGGAGGACGACAGACAGAGAGAGACCTGCAGACCACCATGCCACCCACAGACCTGCCCTCCAGCCCATGGCAGGGGTAGGACATAGACGCCCACTGGCCACCATACCATGCAGCACAGCTGGAAGATGTCACACAGGAGTTCTCCAGCTGCATGGCCAGCCTGTAGCATGAGCAACCATGAAGTGTGAGTATACGGTAGTCAGATGGGAGAGAACGAGAAGTAGAACAGCATGAGCATTGTGGGGAGAGATGGACTAAAGCTCAAAGATGGAGAGGAGTAAGCCTGCTGTGAGTGGTCAGCCATGGCACCCGGATCCATGGTGAGGTCCCATCTGGTGCTGCTGCTGAGGGCCTTTAGCTTGGGAGAGCTATCCCGTCTCTCACTAGCAGGAGCACTCAGTAGAACAGCTCCTGCACCTTGCCTGGACAACACAGAGAGGCAGGGTTGCAGCTGAGCCTGCCCCAGTGGCAGGAGTATGGGAGGGCTGGTCCCACCACTCATCTGCCATGAGGTGGTGTGGGTGAGCAGGGGATGCCTTCCCTCCCTTGCCCCTCATCACCTGTGGCAGTGCAGTGCGGAGAACTGGCCTGTGTCCCTCGCCAGCTGCAGCTCTCAGGAAAGCAGGCCTTGGGCCTCATCTAGGCAGCACCGTTGGGCTGTCCCTGGTTGAGGGGGCACAAGGGAGCCAGCCCTGAGCGTATGAGAGCAGGAAAGCAGGCTTAGCCTCTCACAGGCAGCAGCACTTGGGAGAGTGGGCCCTGAGCCTTGACTGAGCAGCAGAGTAGAGCTGGAGGCCAGGGTACAGGTGAGGACCCCAAAGACACGAGAGCGGGGAAAGCTGACCCTGCCTCCTGGGGATGGTGGTACTAGATGGTCTAGCTGGAGCAGTGCTGGAGGGCTTGTCCTGATGGACCTCATAAGGGAGAGCCAGTGTGCTGACCAGCTCAGCTACCACCAGATCCATCGGAGTTGGCTCATCCCAAAATCTATAGCATCTGTGAACAGTTTGAAAGCATACATAGGGCCAGTCCTGCTGATCCAAAGCTGCAGGATCTCCAGGACACACAGCAGCAACAGAATAATAGGAAGAATTCCTGATGAGCTTCGAACATTGATGGTGTCACAGAAGCCAGAGACCCTGAACCAGACCAATGACTCATTGCGTTGAGTCTTTGCAAATGAAGATATATGGACAGAGGGATACACTGTGGACACACTGTGACACACTACAGCTTCCCCGATGAGATGACGAGATGTTTTCTGTTTCGTTTTGGTTGTTGTTGTTTGTGTGCATGTGTTTTATTTTGGGTGGGACTTTGGGAGGACAAAGGGCAGATATGAGGCAACAGGGAGATGAGTGGGATTCAAATGCATGACAAGAAAGTCACAAAGAATCAATAAATTTAAAAAGAATGAAAGAAAGAAAGAAAGAAAGAAAGAAAGAAAGAAAGAAAGAAAGAAAGAAAGAAAAAAGAAAGAAACAAAGATCTAAGTGGTTACATTGGGTTTACTCAAGGAATCAACTAATTCAACCATATGTGCAAAGTTTTCTTTAACTAGTCTCAGGTCATTACTTATTAAGTTGTGGGGTCTTGGGGGTATAATAAACATTATTGTATCCCAAAGGTTTACAATGTTTATAAGTACTAGTTTGGAAAGTTATTTTTATTTTTGTAAGGAGCATGCAATTATGAAGAAATGTGTTGAAAACAATCAAAATATTAAAATGGTCAGAGAAAAAGGTGCAGAAAGAGTGTAAGACCCAGAGGTGGTAGATTACTCAAGAGAAACGATGTCTTCTGTGACAGAGTGGGAGAGCTACAAACGTGACTTCATAGTGCTTGTGACATGGAGCACATGGGAGCCCAGGAGCACAAGCAAGCCAAACCAGGCCAAGCTCAGCATGGAGAGGCAAGCTGGGCATGAAGGTTCACTGCTGGCTAAGGGGCTACCCACAGTTCTTACCCTGTGGGAGAGGAAGCATCATTTTCTTAAAGGTATATCCACCAATAAGTCAACCAGACTGCAGGGGAAGGCTGAACATCCAAGAATATTTGGACAGCATGAATTGGCCTCGATGGGGAAAGATAAGGACACAAAGTGGAGGTGGGTAGAAAATGCAAAGGTGGGTCTTGGAAAAGTCAGGAGAAAGGAGAGTGAAGGTGATTCACACTGTACAAAGTTCTCAAAGAATCAATAAAATATTTTTATGAAGCTCATGGTTTTTATTATGAGAGGAGATAATGAAAATGCATGTGAATGGGCTTTGTTTTTTTTTTCAACTTTATTTTTTTATTATATATTTTCTTTATTTACATTTCAAAGATTATCCCTTTTCCTAATTTCCCCTCCGAAAATCACCTATCCCTTCCCCCCTCCCCATGCTCCCCAACCCACACACTCCTGCTTCCTGGCCCTGGCATTTCCCTACACTGGGGCATAGAATCTTCACAGGACCAAGGGGCCTCTCCTCCCATTGATGACCATCTAGGCCATCCTCTGCTACATATGTAGCTAGAGCCATGAGTCCTACCACGTGCTTTCTTTGATTGGTGATTTAGTCCCAGGGAGCTTTGGGGTTACTGGTTAGTTTATATTGTTGTTCCTCCTATGGGGCTTCGGACCCCTCCAGCTCTTTGGATACTTTTTCTAGCTCCTTCATTGGGGACACTGTGCTCCATCTAATGGATGACTGTGAGCATCCACTTCTGTATTAGTCAGGCACTGGCAGAGCCTCTCAGTTGACAGCTATATCAGGCTCCTTTCAGCATGTTCTTGTTGGCATCTGCAATAGTGTCTGGGTTTGGGGGTTGTTTATGGGATGGATCCCCAGGTGGGACAGTCTCTGGATGGCCATTCCTTCAGTCTCTGTTCCGAACTTTGTCTCTGTAACTCCTTCCATGGGTATTTTGTTCCCCCTTCTAAGAAGAATAGAAGTTTCCACACTTTGGTATTCCTTCTTCTTGAGTTTCATGTGTTTTGCAAATTGAATCTTGGGTATTCTGAGCTTCTGGGCTAATATCCACTTATCAGTGAGGGCATACCATGTGTGTTCTTAATGAAAGAAAATTCTAAACTTTTTTAAGGGAGAGATATAGCTTGGTCATAGAATATATGCCACAAAGCCTTGGACTGTTTTCCCAGCACTGAAAAAAAAAAAAACACAAGAGAAAAGAGGGATGATAGCCAATTTTTATTTCTTAGACAATAGTTCAATAGTTGACACACCTACTTTCGATGTGATTTTAGGGGGAATTAAACCAAGCAGCTCAATAAAACTGACTTACAGAGAGGCCTGATTAGGATGAGTATAAAGTTGTCCCAGCTGTTTTCTTTTGGGTTTATGCTTTTGATAGGGTAGTAGTATATATTAATTATACATAATCAGAGGTGACAGTTTCATGCACGTGCATAGTGCGTTTTGATTATATTCATGGTTACCACATGGCCCTTTCTTGCCCTCTCTCATGCATGAGAGTCCACTACCCCTTCCTACCGGGCGCTCTCTCTCTCTCTCTCTCTCTCTCTCTCTCTCTCTCTCTCTCTCTCTCTCTCTCTCATATGCTGTCTACAGACACATCAGAAGAGGGCATAGGATCCTATTACAGATGGTCATGAGACACCATGTGGTTGCTGGGAATTGAACTCAGGACCTCTGGAAGAGAAATCAGTGCTCTTAACCACTGAACCATCTTTTCAACCTCATATTCTCTCTCTCTCTCTCTCTCTCTCTCTTTCTCCCCTTTATTTTTTTAATGATCCAGCAAGTTTCATAAAAGATTGTTGATGGCACATATGTCAGCATTTGTTTACTGGAACATGGAGACCTTACCAGTTACCATACCACAGAAGTAAACCTCCCTCCCTCCCTCCCTCCCTCCCTCCCTCCCTATTAACTGCTTAAAAATCCTCAGGGAGGAGCAGAGATTTGTGACCCCTGCCCCCATGCATGGAGTTGATACAGATTTTTGTTTTAAAGCAGGGTAGTCACTTTACTTTGCTGGGAATGGGAGCATCTCATAGCTTGAAGGAGACACAGTGACCTTGTTTTTGTCTGTTTAGATAAAATTCTGAAGTAACCTTGTTTTGTCTAAGTCTGTTATGATCTCAGACAGAAGGTGTCTGTTACTCCTGAAGAATTCTTATTCTCATTAAGACAGCCACCCAGCCTGGCTGGAAGCTCTAGGCCAACTCAGCTTACAGTGAGTCTTCTCTGGAGCTAGATGGGCAGTCTTCCATGTTGATGGCTGCCCTTTCCTCTCTTGACTTTCATTATAAATCAAGGCTCAAAAAGTAATGAGGAGTGAGTTCATTTTTTTCCCCGAGTTACAATTGTCAAAGCAGAATATTTAAAAAAAAAAAAAAAAAAAAAAGTAGCTGAGACCGGGGCAAATGTTTAAAGGAAATGAATATTATTCTTCGAACAATAATTTTACGAATGTATTTTGTAGGAGGTAGGAGATATGGTGAGTAGCCTTGGGAAGGATATAAATATAAGTAAGACACTGTGACTGTCTATTTAAAATTTATATTTTGATCAAATACTAGATAGATATTTCAAACTTGGACGATTGATTATAAATACAGATAAAGTCCCCAGGTGCTTAGAAACTAAGTTTTTGTTTAAAGTTGGATTCCAAAGGATCAGGTGTGGTAACTTTGAAAGAATTTTCAGGAAAAAAAAAAAAGCCTTGTAGAATTACTTAGCTTAGCGTATATGGATTAGGAAATTCAAAAATTTATCCCCCACAGACTCTCATTAAAACTGCTACACACTGAGTTGTCAGTAGAAATAAATATATGGCAGAGTTTAACTAAAGAAATCAGTGTTAAATAATATATTAGGCCTGGTCCCCATAAGGACACCCAGTCATGAAGTCCTTAGCAGTGGTATGCATTTTGCATAGATAGGAGCATGTGATAAAACCAGAATCACTCTGTGCAGATTTAGAAGTCCATGTACACACTACACATTTCCTAGTGTTTTGGGTTTTTTTTTTTTGTTTGTTTTGTTTTTTTTTTTTTGCAGTAAGTTATGTGTGTAGGTGATGGCTGGGATCTCTGCTGTAGTCTATTGTCATTGCCTTTTTATGTTTAATAAATAACAGTCTTCTGAAAGGAAACGGGTCCCATGAGAAAGCATAGGATGTAAATATACAGTATCAAAAGCAACTGATATGCAGACAGCCATTAGCATCGTGGGCAATGCCTCTTTAGTAGTTGCCCTATGGAGGCATATTTGAGAAATTGTCTCAGGGCTCGAAATCTCCAGGGCCTTGGGAGGGAAGATAGTATTTTCCTGGTCCACAAGCACTCTGGTTTGCAGCCCTGCTCAGGTTTTCAGCCTCCGAGGGTTCACTAACTTGGTCTTCCTGCCTTCTGTAACTTACTAATTGGACTGCCTTGTAAATTGTGCTGCTGCTACTGCTGCTGGCTTGCTTTATACATTTGCTAAAAGTCCCCTGTGGTTTTGGTGACTAATGGTTAGGAACTTCTGAGTCTTTTCACTGTCTTGTTCTCCCTCTCGTCACCTTCTTTGAGAGATATGATGTTATTGTGAGAATTTCCATTTCAGGTATTGAGTTCTAGTAATTTTAGCATCTGTTTCCTCTGTGCTGTTGGATCTGGAATTCCTGAAACCCCTCCCCTGTGCTGTGGAATCTGTCAGATTTGTTATTTATTTTCGTCTTCTCAGGTACCATTTCTAAAAAAAAAAAAATCTCCCTTTCTTTCTTTCTTTCTTTCTTTCTTTCTTTCTTTCTTTCTTTCTTTCTTTCTTTCTTTCTTTCTTTCTTTCTCTCTCTCTCTCTCTCTCTCTC
>NC_034591.1:10845976-10871540 GCF_900095145.1 Mus pahari
TCTCTCTCTCTCTCTCTCTCTTTCTCTTCTTCTTCTTCTTCTTCTTCTTCTTCTTCTTCTTCTTCTTCTTCTTCTTCTTCTTCTTCTTCTTCCTCTTCCTCCTCCTCCTCCTCTTCCTCCTCCTCCTCCTCCTTCTTCTCTTTTCCTTGCTTTGGATATAAACATATACATACATACATACATACATACATACATACATACATACATACATACGGACAGATAGACAGATAGAGATATATAAGTTTTTCTGGAACACTTTACTTCAACTCATTTCAAGTATTTTTGAAATGTATGTTTGAGTGTCTTAAAATTTTCTACTTTGAGATCTTTGTCAACTATTTTTTATGTTTGTCATCTAAGACTCCTGACTTGGCGTCTCTAATTCAAATAATTGTTTTCTTATTTCTTGATATGATAGGTGACCACCTTAAAAGTAAAATTTGGTTCTTTAGGGTGTTGCATTAAGTTAAACTAAGTTCTGATACTGCCATTATAACCTGGTTTCTACCAGAGAAGAGAGAACACCAGTTCCCAGTCAGCCTCCCTTGGAGAGAAAGTGAACAGTCCCCTGTTCTGCTGGGTACGAGTGCAATTCTGACTCCCGGCTAGCATCCTGCCAATGCTGTATTGAAGTGGAGGGTTATTGCTGGGTAAGTTTCCAGAGGAGTTTCAGCCTTCTCTGGAAGCAGGGGAGGCATGACATCACTGTTGCAAGGTATAGAGGAGCACACTAACCCTTTGCCAGTCCTCTTCACACACCACTCTCATGAGGAAGGGAGACTATCTCGTTACACAGAATGTGATGAAAGACTGCTTTAGTAGTCCTGTGCCTGGAAAGCGGGTTCCTGCATTTCTGACAGTTCTGGAGACTGGAAAATCCACTGACAGAGAGCTGACATCTGGAAAATTCTTGTATTATTCTATAGGGTACACAGTATTGAGAGGAGTGAAAGGAAAAAGAAGGGGCTAAGTTTCATCATTAACCAAATACTAAAATGTTTCATACTTGTATTTTTATAGATTTCTATTTAGGCAAATAGTTATCAGTATCTATAGTTTACATTTATTTATATGAACACATCATAGTGTATGTAATCCTAATATAGTTGTATACATACAAAATTTCAACCTTAAGAAGAAAATAACAAATTCAATCCACTGAACATGCTCCTCTTTGAATGTTTTTCTTTTATTTATAGCAAAGCTTAAATTTCATGTGTTATTTTGACCATGTTCAACAACTAGTTGACTGTGTGAATGACTGAGATTATCTGATTACAGTTTATCTGTATACTTATATATTGTTTATACTCGTACTATGCCTTGAAGGTAGTAATTACATTCGTTGTCAGTTTCTTCTTACTTTTTTTTTTTTTTTATTTTCTAACAAGTGTGTTTTAAGGTTTTAAATTTCCAAGCACTATGAAGAGAAAACAGGGAAACGCGCAGTACTTTGTCCCCTTCAAACACTGGACAGGCTCTGTGTGCTGTGTAAAGGATGGGTGTAATTTAAATTGAAGAATATTTCCATTTGCTGGTTAAAAGAAAGAATGCTTTCAGCCTTTAAAGTTGGGAACACGAACACTATTTTGGGAAGGAGTGGAGCAAGTAAAGAATGAGCTGTTTCTCTGCTCAAGAAAGCAAGAAGGATTGCTTAATTATACCTCAAGGGACCGAGGGTAAAGACTCAGCAGCTTTGAAACGGAGGAAATGGAGTTGCTAGGAGAAAGGAGAACAAGCCCCAGGCACACGCAGGGAAGGCTGTGTGTACAGACACCGCTGGCCACGGAGACATTCCACTGTGGGCTTTGGTTAATTAGATATCCAGAAATGACAAAAGCTAGGCTTCAAAGTTGACGTTTTGTGCTTCTGTGTGCTCATCACACCACTAGTTCTAATTGCCAACCAATATCAACAAAATGGAGGATTCCTATAAGCATCAAAAATACTATAAGCTGTGCTCTGGGAAAAATGAAGGTCAGCAGTGATATTCAGCTTTGAGCAATGTGGGTAGGGAAGAATGGGAGACCCAAGAAGGTAGAGCGGCTGAGGGTGTGGAAGTGAAAGGCTGAGGTATAATGGTATTTCAATTCCATCTACTCTCAACTCAAATCAAAGCCTCCCTCTACTGTGCTGTGAATATTTAAATTGATGTTGACCAAAGAAGGCGGAAAGACGGAGCTTGTCAGATCAGAAGGAAGCGTGAGTGATCCAAGCTAGATGAGAATTCTCCCTCCATGGTAATCAGCACTAATATTAACCAGTGTCTCAAGTCCAGAGAACGAAGATAGACATGCACTTGTTAGATGCAGGCAAACCCTCTGGAGTGTTAGCGCTACAACAAGCCTTGGGCAGATGGACTACAGCTGACCTCAAGGGGAACAGGCCCTATTACGGGGTTTTTCATGAGTAGAAGTTTACAATACCCGGATTGTTGTCTGTTTTTTTTAATCATGCCAAGCTACAGCAGTCTATATTTTGCACTTTTCCAATGTTTAACCTATGTACAGAGATGGGATATTTCATGGCTGCCTTCTAGCATTGTGCCAACTGGGTTGAATATAGCTTTATTTTCAGCTATAATGTAATTGTGTGTGGGTGAAAATATACTATGCTTTATGCCATGTTGCTTAGAGTACGAAGAAGGTAGAGATTGATAAAGGAGAAAAGATGAATGATGGAGTAAATCACATGGGAAATCCAATTTACCTTAGATTAATGAGTGATATATATGGTTGAACACATGTATCACGAATGCAGTTTTACAGGATTTGCTACAGAAATTTTCATACATATGTGTGATGGGTAGGGGGTGGGGGGTGGGCAAAATAGCTCTGACTTTACTATCTTATCCACTGTTTTCAATGAATGGTACAGTCTTTGTTATGAAGTGGCTTGTCATCCTCAGAATTCCTGTGATCAAATCTTAACCTCCTGGTACTCCCAAAGCTGACTAGATTTGAACCTTCAAATAGAAAATTAACAGGAACATCCTTTGGAGTACATACATGGTGGTACATGCCTTTAATCCCAGCACTCAGATTAGGTCACTTCCTTGTGTCAAGTCCTAACCCATTATCACTGATATACTTGGTAAGAAAAGATGAGGGCATATTTAGAAACAGCATGAAAACTGTGCTTGGAGAAGATGCCTGATGAAGACACAGGGAAGGAGACCACTGGACCAGCTCAGGAGGAAAAGTCCCAGGCAGAAACAAGCCTGGTAATAGCTTGGTGTTCTTGTACGAAAATGAATCCCTGCTGTGAAAACCACCCCCCCGCCCAGGTTGTGGTATTTTGTTTTAGCAGCCCTAGCAACTAATAGGACTTGTAAAAATCAGATCTGCCAGGAAATAGCATCTGGTTTGAAGTAGCAGCACATCATATGGTACTAACCACTTGCCTGCATTAGGGTGAAGCTGTAGTAGCTAATTTTACTCTCCCAGAGATGTGCAAAGAGAAACAGCAGGGAAGAAAGTAAACGTTTTTTTGGTTATTTCTAGTCTGCATTGTGAGTATGCAATTGTATTTGGAGAGTCTTATTTAGTTGAAATATTATCTATAAATCAAGATATTACATTTCAATGGTTTTGATAAGGAAATAAAAGAAGCACAGTCACATGTAACACTTTTGTGGATGTGAGAACCCCCACCTATAGTATGTATAGTATAGTATAGTGTAGTATATTGATAGTTACTAAGCACTGTGTAGTGCAATGTGATCCTGGCCATGTGATTAGCATTGCTGTATCTTGGACTTCAAGCTTCCCCACTTGCTTTTATAGAAGATTACATGAGCATTATGCTTTTCAATAACCATGTTGTCACTTCCAGAGACTGCACATTTCCCTGACCTGACAATGCCACAGCTTGAAAGAGTTTCATGTGTATATGTCATATCACGAACAAGCAATACTTATATGAAGTGACTGGCTAGACTAGATGTTCAAAGAAGCACATATAGCCTAAAAGGTTCAATACATCTTAACTGTAGATGGGAAGCTGTAAACTTTAAGCCTTCATCTATAAAATTTTTGAAGGCACGGAAGCGGGATGCGTGAATAAACACAAGCACACAGTAGTAAACAATTATGAAATTTTCAATGTCATTTCAAAGTCATTACCTTTTGAAACTTCTAGTTTCTTTGGAAAGTTAGCTATGTCAAATGATGTTTTGCTGGGGCACAGAGGTGAAAGGATGTCTTCCTAAAGCAAACATGTGAAAGGCTGTTTTCACAAAGCAAACATGGGTGAAAGGATGTTTTGATATAGCAAACACATGAAAGAAATTTGGATGAAGGAGTATAAATATGACCATGGGGACAGTGGGAGATAAGCACTGAGCCTTGGTTTGGTTTGCTCCACCTCCCTATTCTTCACTAAAGACAAACATGTATTGGTTCACCTAACATAGTATTGCTGTAGTATGTAATTGTAATGGAACCATGAAAGAACCTCTCCAAAGAACTGCTTGTGAGGTTCCTACAGCAACTTGGCTCTTCTGTGGCCTTGCCTCAGGGTGGTTTGTGAGCCTGGTTGTTTCTTCATGATTGAACTACAGCTGCCTGGTATCTGCCTGCCTAGAGGACTGGACTGTAGCTGCTGAATCGTATTTGGTGTTTGCTATAGGTCTGGTCTGCTGACCAAGAAGATCTAACTTGCCCCGAAAGAACTATTGCTAAACAGGTCCACTTCCCCCATATTCTAATAACTTTTCTCTTCCACTACCTCTGCTAGGTGGTGGGTTAGAGAAGTTGAAGCCTTATTAAAAGTAAGTTGCAAAAAATTTATGCCTACAATCTTTAAAGTTTAGACTTGGTTAAAAACAGCAGAGGTATGACCTGACTCACACAGACACACTAGGTCAGCTTCAAATTTCTTGCATTGTATATATGACAAACAGCATGCATGCTTTTAAAGGCATAATACAAATGTCAGTTAGAGTAAGTATCAAATATTATGCCATATTTTAGTAAAAAAAACAACCTGGAACCTAAGGACATAATGTTATCAATGATATGAATGAATTTTGGCAGGAACAGATTTTAATAAAGGAATTATATGATGCTTTTGTATTTTTTTCCAAAGTCTTTCCAAGGTTTACATAAAACCAGCCAAAAGCTTGATGGTGTGTCAGCAGCTCTGTGTTGTAGGGAAATTAGAGGCAGTTATCCAGAGCTTATTTAATATAGGAGAACTTAAAGAATGTGTCATTTCTAATTATATTTAATAGACACTGAAATGAATGGGATAGCTAACATGCATGCTTTTTTAAAAAATTCGTCATTTTAAAGGTTAATAACACTCTGTTTTTTAGGTCATCAAAGGACAATGAATTACACCAATGAGAGTCACAAAACAGTGCACACATTCGGAATCTCTAAATAAATATGAGCAAATTGATCGATCTTATTTAAAAGATCTGGAGATTTCCCAAATACCGTTACAAAAATGAAGGAGCCTTACTTTGAAAATGTCTTTTTCTAAGAGTCCATGGTTCGCTGAAGATTGATACCTCCGATTCAAATAGTATATAAAAGCAAAGATTGTTTTATTCTGCAGAAGTCCAGCCTGCTGGCATCTACCATTTACCAAGATGGAAATAACCAGGTGAGTTCACAGGCCCAATTTAAAACACTTTAGGGGAATTCCAGGGAGGGGTAGGTGGCCTTTATCTTAATTGGTTCGTTTTATCTCTAGGGATTGCTGTGGGTGAGGGCTGGAAACTGTTACTGGGGAAGCCCGGAAACTGTTGCCTCCTTATTGCCCTTGCCTCAGGCCAGGTGTTCGGGTGGTTGCAGGAGGCTTGGGGTTTTTCTAGTACTTAGGTGGACTGGCCCAGTTCTAGGAAACAGAGATCTAGGGCCAGTCTCCTGAACTGCCAGTTTGAAGCCTGTCATGGAGTCAGCCAGGCTCAGTCCTCTCATGAACAGAAAGCCTAGCATCATTTAGATTTATGTGAACAGGTTTGTCACTGCTGCTTGTAGCCTGTACTGGTATACAATTAACAAGGTCAAGGAATGCTGCTATGTGTATAAAAGTAATGAGAAATCTTTTCTGCATATCAAGAAATTTAGCATGTTGTAGAAGCAAGTATTAGCAAATCCAGATAAAGAACGAACGGCTTAAGCCTAGAGTTGTGAAGAAGCAATAAAACATACCGTGCCCCACTCTTAACCTATGAGAGCAAGAAAAAAATTGTTTATCCTTAGTATAAGTTGAGCTGGCCCTTGAAGGATATTTCATAGTAATTTGCTAAGAAGAAAGTAGTTTTTGACAAAGAGGAAAGATCACAGAAGCACTGTGCTTGCTTATATTTTATAGGTAGGTATATTTCTTGGGATATTTGAATATGTGTGACAGAGTTATAAAAAAGAGATTGAATTTGTTTGTGGATGATGTTAAATATGAAACTGACTTGTGGACCTCAAACATTGTCTTACTATTTCTTTTCTTTTCTTTTCTTTCTTTTTCTTTTTTTCTTTTTTTTTCTTTTTGGACATGGGGAGCAGTTTATTGTAAAATACAAAGCAATGTTTTCTACAAGTGAGCCTCCATGAATGACTGGATATCCTCAATACCAAGAGATGAATAGGACAGCCATGTAGACACTAAAATCTCTTTCTCTTGATAATATCTGGTTTCCAGCTGATTGGGTGACTTTGGTAGAGGTCTTGAAAAGGTCAGCTCAGGAACTTTGAGAAGGTCATAAAACACATGCTCCTCCAGAACGGAGAGGCTAATTAACATTCCTCAGACCACAGGGTGAGAACAGACCTGCCAGTAGGGACACATTCTGCAGGGCATACCGTTGCCCACCTTCAGACAAGGGAAGTCCTTGCCACCTCATTCCCTAAAGACCAATCAGTTTAAAGGGTACACTGTTCTGCCAATCATATTGTGCCTAGTTGCTGATGCTCTCTTGGGTGCCAGGGGTCGCTGCCTCTCCTTCGGGTCTGGGACAACCCCAGTGTACTGGAACAATAAATTCCTCTTGCTTTTTGCATTGATTTCCGGCTCCTTGTGGTTCACTCAGGGCATCTCCAGTATGCTAAGGCTCCCCGGAGTCTTACAGTCTCATCCTTTCTGTAAACTTTAATGGTTTTATCAACTTCAGTTGTTAATAACTGACTTTCTGACTGATCAAAAGCACAAACAAATATTCCTGATTTGCTATCCAAAAATCCAGCTTGTACAGCTGCATGAACACACTGAAAATTATAGCCAGTTCTCCAGTCCCAAAGGTACATAGTACCGTTGTTGGCTCTAGATACAAGTACTCCATCAACATGGATGGCCAGCATGTTAATAATTACATTGTGACAAGAGAGATTTTGAATGAAGCCTCAATCAGGGAATTTCCACTATTTTATGCTATCTATAGAACCAGATGAAAATGTGTAATGTCTTGGATGTAAGACCACAGCCCTGACTAGTTTCTTATGATTCCTCAATGTTACTCTTGTCTTTCCAGATCCCATAATTGTATTGTGGTATCATAACTTCCAGTAATAATCTATGGCTCTGCATAACCTTGGCATCTCAAGGTAGCAACTGCATTTGTGTTTCAAGACAAAGTGTATACACTGGCTTTCGTTCTTACATCCCATATCCGAGCAATGGAATATTGACTACAGGCCAACAGGACATTGATCGATCATTGGATGTAAATCCAGGCCATACACTGGACTGGCCATGATAGTGCTCTATAACCTTGTTATATTCTAGATCCCAGCACTTCATTTGTTTGTCTTCTCCACAAGAGAACAAGTAAGGGCTCCTCATGCTCACGGTCACACCACCCACTTTACTGATGTGGCCAGTCAATGATAGCTTTAATTTGCCACTAGCCAAGTCCCAAATCTTTATAGTTCTGTCAGTAGATCCAGTGACGAACCACTGACTTCCAGACTCCACAGTGATACACTGAACCCAGCCAAGATGTCCACTGATAACCCTGTAGAGTGCCACTAGGGTTTGAGCATTGTAGGGGCTTTTTTAGCCATTAATGTAGAGTTCTTGGTATTGCTGGTCTCCATAATCATAGAATTCATTGCTGTGGGCTGGGAATGGAAAGAAGCCCCTGGGTGTCAGTACTCACTTCCAGAAGGCACAGCATGATTTGCATCAACTCTGGTCTGAGACCTTAATGCCACAGCTACAGACTGAGCAGCTGACTCACTTGACATTCTTTGGGTTTTTAGTCTACTCCTCCAGCAGAGAAGAGACTCAAATGATTTTGAGTTTGAAGATCTGGAGAAATTAAAACGTGGTGAAATTGATTCCTAAAGACAGCAGATATCATTACCTGTGTCTTTAACCTTAAAGGAGATTTTTTTCCCCCAAAACACATTGAAGTAGAGAACCAGGAAGTAGAGGGAGAGAGACTGGGCCTAGTGTGGATTTTGAAACCTCAAAGCCAACGTTCAGTGACACAGCTCTTCGACCAAGGCCACACCTACTTCAACAAAACTTCCTAATCCTTCCCAAACAGTTCCACCAACAGGTAAACAATCCTTCAAACATATGAGACTATGGGGGCCATTCTCATTCAAACCACCACAGTGTGAATGCAGTTTTACAGTCATAAGAAGCTCATCACTGAAAGACCCTTCCTCACAGTCCTAAGTTAACTGTGCATGTCTACTGAAGCTTCCTCTAAGATGATGCCTCAAGATTGCCTAACTTTAAGGATACGGTGAACACTTCCAATTTTTCCAGACCGGCACCCTTTCCTTCTTTTTTAGTTTTGCTTTCCATAATGAATATAATCAAACAGAACCATCAGTTGAAGTTCCCTGGCCTTTCCTGTACTTGATAGAACATGGGAACCAAGGCTGATCACATACCTGCACCTCAACAGATTGACACAATGAAAACGGATTGTAAAATATCTAAACTGGTTTCTGTGGTCTCAGCTCCCTTTGTTTAGTGAGTCGCCTTATGGTATTCAAGAACTTCATTTTTTTGGCTTTAAATTTCCAAAGAATGCTATGTAGCAATGCTAACTTGCCACAGCACCTAAGTCCACCATACAACTATTAATAGGTTTTACTGAAGAACCAGAAATAACTTGTGGTAAAATGACAACATATAGTACCATCTTAAACTAGAACCTTTCCCTAGCAAAGTATGTCATTGAGCATTTAGTTGGGAAAACAGACATGGGAGTTTTAGCTTTGCATTCTTTTTAGGGGCTATGAAGAAACTAGCTGGTAACTCAGCAATCATCTCCCTCTGTGAAAAGGAACCTGCTACCCCTAAGATTCCAGAATAGTGATTCAACATCTTGGGAATTTAAATGGCCTTATCATTGAAGTCTTACATACATAATTAAAATTATGGCTAAAATTGTTATTAATAAATAAAAGCTAAAAAGAAACAAAGAAAGAGTGCTAGTTAATGATTTCCAAAAAGGAGAATGTGGATTTACTTCAAAACATGTTATATATATATATATATATATATAGGTTTATTTCTGAGTTTTCTATTGATCAGCCTGCCTGTTTTTTTGCCAGTACCATGCAGTATTTATTGCCATTGCTCTGTCCTATAGCATGATATCAGGGATGGTGATACTACCATATATTCTTTTATTATGCAGTATTGTCTTAGCTATCCTGGCGTTGTTTTGTTTTGTTTTGTTTGTTTTTCCATATGAAATTGAGAATTGCTCTTTGAAGGTCTGTAAAAATTGTGTTGGAATTATCATGGAAATTGCATTGAATCTGTAGATTGCTTTTGGTAGAATGGCCACTTTTACTATGTTAATCATGCAGATTCATGAACATGGAATGTCTTTCCATCTTCTGATATCTTCTTTAATTTCTTTCTTCAGAGATCTGAAGTTTTTGCACAAGTCTTTCACTTGCTTGGTTAGGGTTACACTAATACATTTTATATTATTTGTGGCCATTGTGGAGGGTATTTTCTACCTAATTCCTTTCTTATCCCATTTATCATTTAAAACATGTTATATATGAATGCATTATTATATGTAAACGCACTTATTATTGTCTTAAAAGATAAAAAATGTAATGAACTCTTTATGACTGTGAAATTGACCATGTATGTACACTGTGGTGGTTTGAATGAGAATGGCTCCCATAGACTCTACTGTTTGGATGGTTGTTTCCCAGTTGGTGGAACTGTTTGGGAAGGGATCTTACACTTTCTTGCATAAGTTGCTTGGGTCATGGTATCTTTTCATAGCAATAAATAATTAACTAGGACATATTTGTACATATACATATATAGATGCATACTGACCAAAACATTCATTTACTGAGAACCTAAAAGACACTAATATAATTATGAATGAATTATGTGACATTATAGGCTTACATCTGCCAAGGGCTGCCAAAAATGAACAAATGAAGAATAGTTTTGTAACTTCTCCTTGTTACTTCCCATTTTACCTGTTTCTTTTGAGCCTAGGGACTTTGGTGCCTAGAGCGAACTGCACTGCTGCCTTGACCCTTGCTCCCCACCTACAGACCATTTAATCCAACGTTGTCTCCCTGATTTCAGCTAAAGCTGATGATTTTCTTAAAGGCTTTTCCTACATGACCAGATCTAACCCACATACCACCCTTTTGGGCTTCATTACATCCTTAATTCTCCTTAGTTATGATCATAACCTAAAAAGATTCCTGAAAGCTAATGTCTTAAGTATTTTGACCTTTATTAGATGTTCACATAAATTAATGAAATATCCAAAATTGTATTAGCAGGGCAGGGTCCCAGCCCACTAAATTATTGTTTGT
This sequence comes from Mus pahari, assembly GCF_900095145.1. Lineage (NCBI taxonomy): Eukaryota > Metazoa > Chordata > Mammalia > Rodentia > Muridae > Mus > Mus pahari. Next base: position 10,856,743 of record NC_034591.1, read on the forward strand.
GCTTAACAAAGGCAGACAGATTTCTGAATTCTTTTGCAATTTTAAGAAAAAAAAAATGTACCATTTCTATTACACCTGGGTCTAACCTCCTCACTTTGTCCTAGGCTGACCTTGAACTCAGGAATCTGCCTGCCTTTGTATATTTCTGACAAGCTGGCTCATTAATGCAGCTGCCTTTGTTCCTTCAGACTCAGGAAGCCCCTCATAATTCATTGCATCCTTATATTTTGCATAGTTGAGAGATTATATATTTTTGAACTCATGTGTCTAGAGCTCTTTCCCATAGCCTTAAGGGTTGCCCTGAAAGTTCCAACATTTACCATTTTGCTGAATCATTAACCACACCTTTGCCTCCTGGACTCATGCTGTCTCAGGTTATAATTAAGCTTTAGAGTACTAGAGCTGGGCAGATATCAGTCCTCTCTGCTACTTTTGTAGACTATTTTGTCTACTTCCCTCTGGTGATCCCTGAGATATCACTTGCCATGTTCCTCCTGGGCTGTTCCATCAGGCCAGCCCTCATGGCCAAGCCCCCCACCATCCATGCTACCCCATGGCAACTTCCTTCTTCATAGCAGTGCCAAACCAACCCAGTCCACATGCGACTGTGCAGCTTAGTTCTACTTATTGCTTTCCCCATGATACTGTATCAAGGGAACAAAGGTTGGAAAAAGAAGTGCAGTCTAGACTGTGGGAACTTCTGATTGCTGTGCACAATTGCTCTTTCTGAGGAAGCTGGAAGCACGCAGACTTTTGTGACACAGCACACAAAATGTGACATTTTAGAGTTGATTGCACAATTGTTTTCAATAGGTATGTGAAATTTGAGGATAAGATAGCCAGTTACCACATGATAGGTAATTGATATCAAATGCCTACATGCAGAAAGTGTGAATCAACTTTGCTTTATTTGCTTCAAACTTCAAAGGAGATGAATGTTGTAAGTAGATTTAAATAAAATAATTTTGTTTGTATTTTAGCTTATGGCAAATGATTTAAGCTAAGCTTATGTAGCGTGATGACTAATAATGAAGCAGGTAAGCAGTAAATTAAGTCTTACTAAAATGTAAACAGGTTTCGTAAGATGACTTCCTCAAGCCCACTTCAGTGAATTCATTTCATCATTTAACTTTGGAAAAGCACTTACATACATGTCCATTACCAAGTAACAACGTTAAGTGCTAAACATTTACCCACTTAGCAACATTTTAGGAATCTGATTAACAATAATTTAACAATATAATATGATTAATCCTTATTGACTTGTCTTCATTGTAAAAATGATTGGTATCATGGAGCCTATTAAAATATAGATACACAGATACAACCAATTAATGGCAACACTATGGATCTTTTTATTGTTACGATGATGGCATAACATAAGCACAGGTGAATCATAGCAACTGAGATTTATATTAATAAACTGAGAACACCAATGGCATCTCACTTATGCCATTGCAGGCAAAATGCGACTCAGGCAGTGCTGTCTGAGAATGAGGCATTGAAATCAAAACTGGAAAGCTTGGACTACAAGAAGACCAGGAAGGCAGCATGAGCAAGTCCTTGACTCAAACTCAGTGACCACGCAGGACAGAAGGAAGATCTTTTAGTCCCAGTGTCTGAAATAAAAAGATAATGTATAGCGACTTTATAGAAATTCGTGTTAAGCTGGTTACTTGTGAGAAATGCACTTTGGCTTGTTTGTCTGTTCATGAGTAATGCAACTGCATCTAAATTTAGCTGTTCCATGAAGCTGAATCCCACATATTAAATAATAGCTGGCATTTATTGACATGTCTAGAAAAAAAGCTGGTTATTACACTCAGTCTCTGTTAGATGCAATATGACAATTTGAGAAATATGACATATTTGAGAAAGATCAGCTACTTATGAAAATCAGCTGTTCTAATATATATTGGTTTCCCTAATGAAAATGTTTCTGTTTACCTGTGCTTTAACTGCACAAATCAAGTAGATTTAAAAGGCTTATGAGCCCAGTAAACACGAGTGGCCATCACCAGCAGCAGCTCATTATAAGGACGCTAATTTAAAGAAAATATCTGTCTGAACAGCTGTTGCCTGCTGTGCTGAGAGTCTTTTTAAAGGGTGCTTCTCATTTTAACATGGAAATGACTGATGTCCGTAAAAAAAGTTCTCATGTTTGGATGGCAGTGGATAAAGTTACCAGACAAATATCAAGAGCTTGCAAGCTACCATTTCTGCTGCACTTTATACAGTATAGCTTTACACCCATAAATGAGAAGGCTGTTGTTTCCTAATTTGGAGCTCACCAGAGTTAATTTACAACAAAATTCTAAAGTTTATTTGGAAGGAGGCTCAATTGTCTTTACAGTCAGGCTAGCTGGACACAGTTGTAAACAATAGTATACATCTAAAGAAAAGCTGATTTTTGAAGTGTCTTTGAATCATTTTTAACAGATTCAGAAGAAAGAAAATGAACTTCAGAGGATTAAATAAAAATGATTGTTGATAAGTTTTACTTTAAAAGTGAATTCAAATAATAATTTGCATCTTGTTTGCAGGAACAACTGAACATAGGCAAATTACCCCCAATTTAAATGGGTTCATAGCTTTTTTTTTTTTTAATTGTCTTATTTCATGTGTTTGGATGTTTTGCCTACTTGTGTGCATGTATGTGCACAGCACGTGTTTCTGATCCCCATAGAGTTCAAAAGAGGCTGTTAGATCTCCTGGGACTGGGATGTCAGATGATTGTTAGTCACCAAGTAGGTACTGGGAGTGGAACCTGTTGCCATAGCAACAAGTATGCTTAACATGCATGCTCTGAGGTAGTGTCTATTTTGTTCTGTGTCTAAACAATGTCTAAGAATATGTTGAAAAGGAAAATAAATAACATAAACAACTTAGCTATATTTAATTTAGTGTGTGTTGTGTCTGTGTTTCTACACACGTGTAATCAAGCATTTGGATGCTCATTTTTCATAATGACAACTCATTTCATGTATTCACTCTCTCAACTGATTTCCTCATGAAACAACTAAAGAAATAAATGGGCACCATGATGATGGTAACAGTGCCTGACATCCTCAAGTTGTTGGTAATTTGCTTAACTTGTCTGAATTCCATGTTAACAGGATTATATTTAAAGAATAGCATTACAAAATTGCAGCTTGGGTCCCTGTCAGAGTTTACTGACAAAAGCAAACCTTGAGTGACTTGGAGCCTAAGATCTAAATTTGGAGATTTCTCCATGTGCCTGACACATTATTTGCCTTCTGTAGAATCACAGAACATAAGGAATGTCTCTATATATTAAGGAAATTTATTATGATGACCTATAGTCTGTAGTCCAATTTACCCAACAATGAACAGCTGTGGATGGGACATCCAAGAATCTTGTACTTGCTCAGTCTCATGATGCGGATTTGAATGGTGGCCTGCGTCAGGATCACCACAGGGCTAGGGCCGCTCATGAAGGTGGATGCTGGAAGTTTGACTGAGAGCACTCCACACCACCGCCAGGCGGGCCCCGCGGATGTGCAGGAGTTGGCTTGGACTCTCAGGCACACAGAGGCTGCTGGTGGTGCCTCGGAAAAGCTGGTTCTGGGGTCCCCAGACATGCAAGGAGGCCGAGGATGACCGGTTCTCAAAGTCTTGGGCACCACAGATGCTGCTGGGTGCTTCGGAAGAGCTGAGAACGGGCTCTAGCAGGAGGCTGAAAGGGAAAAGGGCAGGCTAGTTCGGATTAGAGAAAGGTCTTTGGCTTGCTCTGCCTGCGGCTTGGTGGAGACCATGGCTGGGACCGCACAGAGGGCTCCTGTGGGAGATTAGACAGGAGGCTCTTTAGAGAAAGACATGTGCCACCATTGCTCCAGCACCGTGGATCCTGATGACAATAGATATTCCATGGTTTGAAGGTGTTTATTGTCATAACTGAGAATTGTGAAGAGTGAAACCTTACCCTGCTTTCTCAGTGTAGGCCTGAGATTAAATACACTTTGCAGGGAGGAGTGTCTGGAAAGGGGAGCTAAGAAAGGCAGAGAAGTAGAGGTAGAGAAAGCAGAGATAGGGAGAGTAGAGAAGTAGAGGCCAGCCATGACCACATGGAGAGAGGGGAGAAAGGAATGCAGAGAGACAGGGAGCAAGAGGGCAAGAGAGAGAGGAGAGAGGCAAGAAGAGTAAGAAAGCAAGAGAGGGAGGAAGGGGCAAGCAGACCCTTTTAGAGTGGGCCAGGGCTACCTGGTTGTTGCCAGGTAACTGTGGGGAGGAGCCTACCTGGCTATTGCCAGGTAACTGTGGAGGTGGAATCCAGAGAGAGTACCAGGGGTTTGGGATGTTGCCCTACATGACTGATGGGCACAGAATTATGGAGTTGAGGCCTCATGTCAGGAGCCTAGTGTCTGGGGGAGTGGCAAACATCTTCCCTCTCTTGCAGGAGCACCTGCTGGGTCTCCAGGGCTTAAACCTAGCTCAACCAGAAAACAGGCTGCCTTTCATGGTCCCACATCACGAGGCTAGTTGTTTAAGCTGGTTTTCTGTAGAAGCAGAGTCCAATAGATGTGCTGGTTAGTGCAAGCAGTCAAAGAAGAGTGGATCTTCCTTCTTCCAATGTCCTTACGCAGGCCTGCAGCAGAAGGTGCGTACCAACACGCCTAGATCTAGTACTTGCTTTGTCCCAAGCTGACTTTGAACTCAGAAATCAAGGATTGTACTACCTTGCCTGGGCCTAAGCTTTTCTTGGCCATTATGCCTCAAGATCTCCATGCCAAGGTCCAGGTCTGAAATTTGAGTCTTTCAGCCTCAAGATCTGGATCACAGGTGTACCCTCCAACTCTGGATTGTAGTTCATTCCTGGAATAGCCATTACACTTTCTAACATACTTGTCCTTCTTGGCATTAAAACATTAACAGAGAACACAGGGAATGAGTCTATCAAGCCCTGGGGAAGGACCCTTATCCGACAACCAGAAATCTCAATTCAGTCCTGGAAATGAAACTGTCACATTTGAGCAGGAATTACCCCCAAAGGCTCGTACGTTAAAAGCTTGCCTGCCACCTGATACACTTTCGAGAACTGACTGCATCATGAGAGCCATGACATAATCGATGATGAATCTACTGATTGATTCATAATTTGATGGCATTATTTTAGAGACACTGTAAAAGCTAGGAGATTGAGATGGGTTGGAGGAAATAGGTAATGGGCTCTATGCCTTTGAAGGATATATCTTGTTCCCAACCCCTTCCCCTGATTATTCTCCCCCATCTCCCCTCACTAGTCTCTCACCCCTCCTCTCCCCTCTTCCTGGATTCTCCCTCCTCCCCCCTCCATGTCTTCTCCCTTCCATCTCTCCCTTCTCTCTACTGACTTCCTTCCTAGATGCCATTAGCTGAGCTGCTCTGCTCTATGGCATTTTTCATACATGGTGTCTCTGACTTGCTATTGGTCAGAAAGCAGTAGGACCGACTTGCGACAGACAGAGATCTCCGAAACCAGGAGTAGCAGTGAACTTCCCTCCCTCGGCCTGTTTCTCTCAGCTATTTTTCACAGGTTACATTAAAAATAAGTCCAAATAACACAGTAACTAACAAAAACAAGTCACTCGGCATATCTTACTTTTCCTTCTCTATTTATAAAAGTAGGAGTTATATATTCTTTAAGTTCATCTAGTTCTGTAATTTATTTTTCCAAATTAAAAGAAAGTATTGAGTAATTCAACAGTATTTGTTACACCTATAAAGCACAATTGCTGATAATTTGAAGACAATTGCAATAGTCTAGTGATGACTGGCTTAGGGATTTTTTTTAACACACAATTCTAAGAAAACTATTTTTCACAAGTAGCAGGAAGCAGGCTGTTACACTTCTAGAAAGTCTAGTCTATTCAAAAGAGCATTTTCATCCTTTATTCCATAATGGATATTATTGTATGAAAATGTTATCTAAGAATCCTTTGGCAATCTGAACTCATCCAGGCCAACTGGACTGAACAAGATGTTGAAAATGGCAAAAGGAAGACAAAGAAGGAAGAGAGGGGAGGGTAGAGAAGGGGAGGAACTTAGGTAAATGATGAGGCTCACTTTTCTTTTCTTTTCTTTCTTAAAGATTTATTTATTATATATAAATACACTAGCTGTCTTCAGACACTCCAGAAAAGGGCATCAAATTCCATTACAGATGGTTGTGTGTCACTATGTGGTTGCTGGGATTTGAACTCAGGACCTCTGGAAGAACAGTCAGTGCTCTTAACTGCTGAGTCATCTCTCCAGTCCAAGGCTCACTTTTCTTAACACTGAACCTTTTCTATTACTTTATGTCATGTTATTGGAATAACAAAGTCCCTTGTTCAACAAAGTTCTTCTTTTCTTCTATAACTTGACAGGAAGCCCCTTCACGGCGTCCTTGGTATTCTATTGTTTTATCTTTCCTTAAAGAGGCCAGTGAAGTCCAGCATGACATGGACACTGTACAAACAGCAGCAGCTTTCAAACTGTGCCTTGGATACTCACTAGACAAATCCTAGTTGAACAAGGTGAGATAAAATAAATGCCTCAACCCCTTGGTCTTGNAAACTTTATATGACCCAGCACAGGGGAAGGCCAGGGCCAAGTAGTGGGAGTGGGTGGGTAGGGAAGCAGGGGCGGGGGGGGGTATAGGGAACTTTCGGGATAGCATTTGAAATGTAAATAAAGAAAATAATAATTTTAAAAAAGTAAAAAAATTAAAAATAAATGCCTCAAAGAACTAATAGTATGCTAAAGGACATTTTAAATTTTTTACATATATGGAAGCTGTTACAATCCTTTGAAATATGTTAATATGCTTGCCACATCCTCATCTCAATCAACTCTTTTTTGTAAACAAACACACAAACAACAACAAAACAAAACAACAAAAAAGCCCTCGAGTTCTTAAAAGGAAAAGAGTGAATAGTTAAGTTTTAAGAACAGAAGGGACACTTCATTTTTTGTCTTGAGAGACAATTATCTAAAGTCTGGGTGAATTTTTGAAGAGAGAGAGAGAAAAAAAAAAACCCATCTACTTTGATCTACATCAAGCTAGAGCAGCATTGTAAATGTTCCTTCTCCCACCTGCAGGGGGAGCTGAGATACAGAGATCTCTCGGTTGCAGCGTGAAGGATGGAGTCCTGAAAGATGATGCTGAGGGAAAAGGTCTTCCATGGAATTATCTTGAGAATGAGAGGAAGGCAATGTTTCACAGGGAGACCAAGGGTAAAGGGAGAGCAGCCGGAAAAGTAGATATCTATGAGCCTTTTATGTGGAATACTCAGAATGAAGAATTTAGAGTGTCAGCAGGATGTCCCAAAGGACCTTCCCTACCTCTTCCAAGTAGAAGCCTTGAGAGGAACCAAAACACAATGGAATCTGCAAGAATCCAGAGAATAGACTCTATTGTTGTCAAAAATATTTTCTTCAAAAATCTCAGTTTTGAATTTGAGCAAGCATACTCAATAGCCTACTCAACATTTCTACTGGATGACAAATTAAAAAGTCAAAATTAACCTATTTCTCCAAACTATCACACCGACATCAAACATATCAATCTCTTGCTTACTTCAAGCCTGTTCCTGCAATTTCATATATATGTTTATAATATAATTGCATCATTTCCCCATTTCAGTGCTGTGGACTCAACCATGGCATTCCTGATACATGCTAATTAAATGCTCTAGTGCTCTACCTCTGAGCACTCCAGTATTCATGCATTTTCTATCTCAATAATTGTTCACTTTACTCACTTGTTCATCCCAAAGTCTATGCTGTCAATCTTAACTAAGTCTTAGCCTACTAGTTAGCTCCAGAAGATTTCAATATCTCTAAATTTAAAATATATTCAAAATCTAATTGCTATACATCAATTGCTGTTACTGCTGTTACTGCTGTGAAAACTAGTCTTGTCTTTGCTTGGATTATTCTACACTCTCCATAATTGTATCTGTTCTCCATAATTTTCCATTTGGCACATACATATGTATTAATAGATTTTACAATAAGAATTGTATTGTGTCCTTTTGCAGCTTAAAGCTGACAGTGACTGAACAATGCACCCATAGCATTATCTGAGACTCTTGATCTCATTTCCAAGTGTGTCTCTGAGGTAGTCACCATTTATTTGACTCACTCATTCTTTTAAAATTACACTGATTCTTCTTCTGTCCAAACAAGTACAGGATGCATTAAGGCCCAAGAATTCTTCCAATGGACCAGTTTTGCATTTTATGTCTGCCTCCTTCACTTTCACTTCACTATAGTCTTTAATTCAAGAGCTTCCCACCATCCAGTTCTTGTACGACAGCTGTCAGTAGTTATCTTTACTATCCCACAGCTTGAACTTTGGTGTTTCAAAAAAGATAGCCACTAAACTCGGGCTACCATGTATCAAGTACAAATATCAAATCCTGATGCAGAAATTATGAAGTAAACTTTAAGCAATAAGAATTATTTGTTTTAAAATGTTAATGACTCATGATAGGTTATAAAGAAAAGAAAGGCTGTATCTAATGAATGAAAAGAGCAAACAAAATGAATCTATATAGTTGAATTAGACCCTGTTGGAACCTGAAAACCAATCACATCAATGGGTGAAAGCAGTAATGTGAAGGTATTCTGTGTTCACCCCAAAGGTATTTTTCTTCCAAGACTTGGAAGATGAGAAAAGGCACATGGCTGTGCTATATAGGAGTACTAGGGTACCAGTCCAGAAGCCACTGCAGCTACATATTCATCAAGGAGTAAGGATTCTTGCTTCCTGTCCTATCCTAGACTCTGATGCCTAGAATTTGACAGGTTGATGATAATCCCAACATCTCTTTTACATGGGAACAGGGTTAGTTCCACAATCTATGATTTTTTAAGATATCAAGGAGTTTAAACATCTTAGATTGCTTGGGCTGCTATTGATTGAATTGTACTTCAGTTGTGTGTTACCCAACTTGTTCATTGAGATGCTGTCAAACATTACTGAATTATAGAGGAGGTTGACTTTAAGAGTGGATCCAATAAGAAAAAAAAACCTTCAGAAAAAAATGAAGAAGGCCTTAGCACTGTTCATCTTAAGGGACCTGAAGAGAAGATGCTGGCCCAGAAGACAAAAGAAGGCTTGCTTGACAAGATCTGGTAGGATATGTGAAATAAAATTCAGAATGACCATCTTACTTGGTCTTTGTTCAAAGGATGGGAAAATTATTGATATAGTGTTCCTCTCAAACAAACATTTCCGCAATAGATCCAGAGGTACTTCCTTCTGCTACCACAAAAAACCTGTGAGGCACTTTCTGTCCCATCCCTATAGAGCCTTTCCACAATCTTCTCTCACTCTCTAAGCCCCAAGTTATCAGTAGAAAAATGGACACATTTTTGAATATGCACAGGTCATATGTCACTAATATATCAAAGAGATTTTGAATGAATCACAAATGGTTTTTCAGTTCTCATAAAGTGAAAGAAATCGGGGGAAATCCACAAAGGGTGGAGATGACCAACCTGAAGGCCTTATCGTGGTAGGGTACTGGTTCCAATTACATACATTCTTAAAAACATATATGTAAATGTATGTATATATACATACTTATAATGTATTTTCTAATCTTCCATCATGGTTTGAATATGTTTAACCCAGGAAGTAGCACTATTTGGAGGTGTGGCTTTTTTTAGAGTAGGTGTGTCACTGTGGGTATGAGCTTTAAGACCCTCATTCTAACTACCTAGAGGTCAGTCTTCCAATAGCTGCCTTCAGGTGAAGTTGTAGAACTCTCAACGCCGCCTGTCTTGTCCCTGCCTAAATGCTGCCAGGCTTCCACCTTGATGATAATGGATTAAACCTTTGAACCTGTAACCCAGTCACAAATATATGTTGTCCTTTATAAGACTTTCCTGGTCATAGTGTCTGCTCACAGCAGTAAAACCCTAGCTAAGATGGAGGGGGAGGGCAAATCTGAATGTGCCTGTCACAGGCAGATGCTTCTGTTCTCTAAGACTAAAGACATAGGAATCAGTAGGTGGTGGTGCAGATGGCAAAGAGAGGGTGGGGTGACATTTCAAGCTGTGGGCGGGACTAATGCAAATTTGGCAGTCCAAATGGAATTTCTGTGGGCCTAACAATTTTTGCAAGACTTCTTGCTTCCAAAACAATCTTTATCTACCCACTCTCCTCATAGGTACATGTCTATATGTATAGAGTCTATGCACAGAGTGTATATATCATGTATGTATATGTAAATATACTTACATGTATACAAAGAGAAAGAGAGACAGAGGGTAATGTAATGCCTCGCCACTGAAATCTTTTAAATTCTATAAAGTATATATTATATTTATTAAAGATGAAATGGACCTCTTTCAAACTATTGTTCATAAGTAAACAGGTACTTTAAGCAATGGAAACCACAATTTTTTATCTCTCAATATGATCTTATGTATAGTGAAATATATTTTTTCACCATACATGTAATTGTTTAAAATATATACCCATGCATACATAATTTAAAATTTTAAGAGAAAGTACACATTTTTAATGTGGTATTTTCACTAGTGCCATTAAAATTCCATAGCTGGAGGTGGAGAGATGGCTCAGTGGTTAAGAGCACTGAGTGCTCTTCCAAAAGTCCTGCTTTCAATTCCTAGTGTTCACATAGTGAGCAACTCAGAACCAGGTATGATGCCAGTTCTAGGGGTCAGATGTCCATTTTTGGCCTCTATGAGCACCATGCCCACATATGATACACAGCCAACCTCTGGAGCAGAAGAAAAGGCTCAGCAGGTAAGAGCTGGACAATGCTGCCACACCTGTCTTTTCTCGGTCGTCACAGCCTAAACTGAAGCTAGTTAAATCCCCATGAGCAGGAAAGGATCACACATTTGATAAGTGCTGTGTTAGTGATCTGAATCCTACTGCACACAGACGACTTCTGAATACCATGTCATCTCATACAAGAATCTCAGCTTAAAGATAATGGGTGGTATTTCCCAATGTGCCTGATTAGGCCTTCAGGAACCCTCCTTCATTTTTCTATAGTGCAATGTAACTACATTGTTTATGGAAATTGTAGTAGGTTTTGTGGAATTCAACTAGTCCTCTTTTAGGAGATATAAGCTTAAAATTCTCTACTCTTTAAGGTTTAAGTCTCGACTCTTATGAGATTAATTTTCTGCTTTTTCTCAAGACAAGTGAAATTTCATGACCTACTAGATTTGTGGTTATTTTATGCTTAGAATTATATCACTTGTAAGGAATTTGGGTTTTATGAATTTTGTGTTACTTTGCAAATGAAAAATATGTCATGGATAGAATTTTCTATTCATCAGTAATATTTCATGGAAGTGTAAATTAGGATGGTACTACCTTCTACATTTTCAACCCATTCGTATTTGAAAATTCACTGAAGGCTTTGCCAAGCTTAAGGTTTGAGCAGAGATAAAATTACAAGTGAAGAAAGTTCAAATGGATCTATTTAGTTTTCTAAAATTTTACTATACATCATAGCCTTCTTTTTCTTTCTTATATCATTGTGATAACCTTATTCTGTAGACTCATATGTGCTTATTAATATTTTATCATTCTAGTTAATAGAAGTAAGTCATCACAAACAAAATTACAGATGACTCACGAAGTTATAAAAAAGGATCAGAATCGTCATTGAAATTGAGTCACCTTTCTTGTAGTATTGTGCCCTTGGTTCCCACAACTTGCATATATATATATATATATATATATATATATATATATATATATATATATATATTTAATGTAGCATATACAATATATGATCTTAATATGTATTTTTACCATGAACATTTAGATATCCAGTTCCAAACCTAAGGAGAAGGAATTATTAACAGTAACATCTGGGATGTTTTACTCTCATAAGGTGCTTATTGGGGAGGTATAAAAATTCAGAGCTCCCCTCTGGCATTACTGGCCAGGGCGAGGACATCGCTGAACTCCTGCTTTTGGGGTCCCTTCCTTGAGCTGCCTATCTCATTTCTGTCTCCTGTTTCCAGTGCTACCCTCTGAAGAGGTATCCATAACTACTCTTAGGGAATTGATAAGATTAACAATCTGGGGTCTTAGAGTTTAATTTGGGAGACAGTTGGGGTACACCCTTCATGTGACTTACCTAAAAAAACTCCAAAAACGCACGAGTGGTTTTCTGTTTAAGGAAGAAAGGAAACCTTTGATTAGTGCCTAGAGGGATGTGAAGGAGAGATAAAAGCAAGCCATGGCCATCACAAGCCCTCAACAGAGAACCAAGAAAAGCCAGGGAAGAAGACACTTTTTAAATATTAAAAACAAAAGCCATGATCATATCTTGATGGGACTCACATAACATTCATTTACTGGTATCCCACACATTTTTCCTTCAGCTTCTAAAACTGGGTTAAAAACTGATAAGCCTGGGATCTAGTCTTAGGCACTTTGATAACTGTTGGACCAGTTAGAATCATAGTGTCCTTCCCGACTGCTTCTTGAGAGGGCAACAGAGAAGAAATTTAACCATCATCTAAGTTTTAGGTTAAAACAATAATGAGCCATTTCTCTTGGATGCAGATAGATAGGAGTTGCAGTACTGAATTACGCCAAGGTCATGATCTTACATCTGGGAAGCCATCTCCTTATAAGAAAAAAATTGTTAGTAAGAAATAATTATCTAAATATAAATTTAAGTTTAATGTCTGGAAAATGTGATCCCTTTACTACGTCAAACACTTTTAAATGACCTCAGTGTAGATCAGTTGTTCTCAACTGTCCTAATGCTACAGTCCTTTAATACATCTTCATGCTGTGATGACCCAATCACAAAATTATTTTTGTTGCTACTTCAAAACTGTAAGTTCATTACTGTTATGAACTGTAACGTATATATCTCTGTTTTCTGACAGTCTTTGGTGACCACTATGAAAGGGTTGTTCCAACCCCCAAAGCAATCCACCACCAACAGGTTGAGATAGGTTATTAAGTTGGGACTTAACTGTTGCCAAGAATAGATGAACAAGTTAAGAGAACTTCAACAACTTAAGTAGAGGTTTGATATCAATGTTTTGAAATCTGACTTTAGAAAATTTAAGAACAGATATAATCTCTTAGTGTTCTAGTGTGTGTGTGTATGTAGTATGTGTGTGTACATGTGTGTGTGTATGTGTGTGTGTATGAGAGAGAGAGAGAGAGAGAGAGAGAGAGAGAGAGAGAGAGAGAAGCCTTGAGTGAATGTGTAAGAAGGGAAGTCCTGAGTGAATGGGTGTCTTGACATGAGTGTGGCCATGCCAAGGACCAGTGCCTTGAAACCCATGGGAAACTAGCAAAGACTTTCCTCTGACCCAAGTACTGGGTTTATGAACAGTTGATCAGTGTGTACAAAAGCTAGCAAGTACAGCTTCCTCTTCTTGGATGTGTGCAGCCTAAGGCTGCTCCTCTGCAGACATCTCCTGCTATAGAAGCTGGCTAACTTCTCTCTTACCTGTGGTATACATAATAAACCACCGGAGCTGAAGTTCTGGGTTGCTGAGGCAGTTGATACCGCTTCTTCAGTCTGTATAGCCTGTCTTTCCCCGTATGTTGCTGCCTATGTGTTTGCTCTGTCTTTATTCCCTTGTCACGCTAGTCAGGGTTTTAGGACCACGCCACATGGTTCATGGCACCTCATAGATTGGTCCAGATGAGTCTTAGCATCCACAAGATGTTGTATTGAGAATGGGGTTTGACAAAATACAAAAAAGATTGCTACCTAGAAGGATAGCAGGCATAGAATACTGTACTTTGATGTGCCTCTCTCTGATTTCGCTAAACTTTGCATGGTCATGGGTATATGACATTTGAACTCATGCTCAAGAAAGAGCAAGATGACAGAAGTCTCATATTCTGTTAGTATTGTTTTGTTACTTGTTAATTTGTTTTGTTTTTGTCTATATTATTCTATTTTGTTTTGAGCTCATTAGTTATGATGATTATAATTTTACTTTTATCCCGATTTATTTGAACTGCTATAAGTCAATTTATTTTTAAAAATATATCCAAGTATTTGAACTTTATTCTGTATATTTATATGATATGAAAAAATGGTCAACATTGGGTACAAAATACAAGCACTGAGAGAATATAGGTTTTCTCAACTCTAGGGAGATACATTGAGGCTGATCAATATATAATATGTAGTAACTTCAGGTCTAAGTTTTGGTCATATTTTACCTACTTCTTGATTTCTCCTTTGCTCAAAGGTTTTAGGTATATGATTTGGCAGTGCTATACTCCCAGCATATGGGGAGTAGATTCTGGGAGATGAGGCCATCTTCACTTACATAGTGAAGACAGTATGGGCTATGTGAGATCCTGCCTGTCTTAGTTATGGTTTCTATTGATGTGATGAAACACCATGAGCAAAAGGGAAGATGTGGAGGAAAAAGTTTATTTGGATTACACTTCCACAGCACGGTTCATCCTTGAAAGAAGTTAGGACCAAAATTCAAGAAGGGCAGGAACCTAGAGGCAGGAGCTGATAAAGAGTGCTGCTTACTGGCTTGTTCCTCATGGTTTGCTCAGCCTGCTTTCTTATAGAACCCCAAACCACCAGCCCAAGGACAATAAGACTCACAATGGGCTGGGCTCTCCTCCATTAATCGCTAATTAAGGAAGGGCCTTACAAAGGAAGGACTATCCAGAGACTGCCCCACCCGGGGATCCATCCCATAAACAGCCACCAAACACAGACACTATTGCATATGCCAGCAAGATTTTGCTGAAAGGACCCTGATATAGTTGCCTCTTGTGAGGCTATGCCAGTGCCTGGCAAATACAGAAGTGG
>NC_034591.1:10872435-10873624 GCF_900095145.1 Mus pahari
GTGTGTGTGTGTGTGAGAGAGAGAGAGAGAGAGAGAGAGAGAGAGAGAGAGAGAGAGAGAGAGAATGCCATCACTCTAGCCCCTTGATCCAAATTTTTATTCTCACTGTTTTATTTCTCAGGCAGACACTTCTCTTCTCTTTCTTGGTTTACAACATAGATCTAAAAAAATGAAGTCTTTTGAGGAATGATTTTGAAGTCCTCTGTGACCTGCGTAATGAATATATATTAGTAGCATAGACAGCTAACTGTTCTGCAACATGTCTCACCTTTCTTCCACGGCAACACCCTGACTATGAGAAACCCATTCACCATCACTCGCTCTCCCAGTGATGTTAGCTGCTTTTACATGAAGTTATTTTCCAAGAGGGCATGCCTTCTCTCCACTACCATTCTGCAGATCATGCTGAGCTTTAGAAAGCTGGAGGACATGAGATGGATGGAATTTGTCTTCCTGAGAACATCTGGATGAGTCCCCAGATACTACCACTAAGAAAGTGAGAAATAAATTCTCATTTTGATGAGCCACTGGAGACATGTAGTGGTATTTATTACAATTAATATAGCCAACTAATATAAAAGTTGATTCTTTGCTACATGGACAAAAATCTAAAGTATGTGGTATTAGTTCACTGGCTACCACAATAAATATATCTATATCTATATCTTGATAGATAGATAGATATGAAAGATAGGAACTTGTATTAGGTAGTATGATAAATAGTCACACTGTCACCAAAAGAACTTCATAATTAAATTATATGACAGCCAAACACATAACCACCTAAAGAAAGACAGAGAAAAAAATGTCCATATAAGAGCTGGAGGATGGAGTGGAGTGAGGTGGAACATGGCCTTCAGAACACAGCACCACTCTCACACTTTGGATCTCACCACAGCTTGGATTACCAGCACTGGTACTGTGAAGATTGGGACTGACAACCCCATGTTATGGTCCTGCTGCAGATCTATAAGATGATAACATTAGTCAGACAGAAAGGACTCCCAAGTTTCTACTTTTCTCTGATCATCAAAAGACTCTAGAAAAGGGAAAGGCATTTTCTTCAGTGTGTACACACTGACGAGGGGCCCATGTTCTTTTGACTAAGCTCTTACACAGGACACTGAACAACCTGAGTGAAACTCACCCTGGGGGGGGGGGAGAGAGAGAGAGAGAGAGAGAGAGAGAG
>NC_034591.1:10873674-10902076 GCF_900095145.1 Mus pahari
GAGAGAGAGAGAGAGAGAGAGAGAAGGAGGAGGAGGAGGAGGAGGAGGAGGAGGAGGAAGGATGGGAGCAAAGGTAGAAGGACATGGTAGGAAAAGAGGAAACGAGCAGGCAGGAAGCAAACAGAAGGTAATGCCAGTAATTCTGAGAAAAAAAGACATTATATATATGTGTGTGCTCATGCACACAAANACATATGAAAATGTCATAATTAAAACCATCATGTTCAATTAGTGTATACTAATACAAAATAAATGATAATTTTCAAAACCTGTAATGAAGACAGTGGATATTGGTTGGTTTTTGGTTAATGTCGTAGTAGAGGAAAGTTCGTTCACAGGAGGACATGATAACATGTTGTCATGGCCAATTCAATTTTAATAATTTCATTTCAAAGTAACTGTAATTTCTTATGTCCTAAGGTAGAGGGCGTTGAGAAGGAAAAAAACCTACAGTCAGCCAGAGTGTGTGTGTGTGTGTGTGTGTGTGTGTGTGTGTGTGTGAGGGGGGGGAGAGTATGCTATCACTCTAGCCCCTTGATCCAAATTTTTATTCTCACTGTTTCATTTCCCAGAGAAGGAAAAAAACCACAGCCAGCCAGAGTGTATGTGTAAATGTTGGGGGAGTTCTGTTATAAAGAATCAAATAAGAAAGAGCCTGTACTGAAAAGTCAAATGGGTCTTTAAATATTCCATATTAAGTGCTGAGATCCAAAGTCTGCTCCAAGAGGCAATGCTTTAGTTCTGTAGTTCTACTGTTACAAGTTTCCAAAATGTAGCGTGGCTTAGTAACAAAAAACACAGCTGTCAGATTATAGTGTTGCAGGCCAAACATCCAAAATAGGTCTCAGTAATCTGTAATCAAATTGTGGTCCAGGTTGCACACCTCAGGAGCCTCTAGGAGACTATGTTTCTTTATCTTTGCCAGTATCTAGAGAAGATGTCCTTATCTTGTGGCCTCTTTGTGGTACTTTTTTCTCTTAAAAGGTAACAAAGGTCAGCCCACCTTTTCCACTCTGTGTCATTCTGAAAATAACTTTCTGCTCTTTTGCTCACTGGTAAGGATGCTTGCTGGACCTGCTCAGATATCCCTTCCTCTATCTCAAAGTATCACCCTTTATTCCATCTTCAGCCTTTAGTGCATCTCTCCATGTCTAATGACACATGCACAGGCTCTGAGATCAGGAGATGGGTACTGTTCTGTTGCCCACAGTCTGCTTTAGAAACAGTCTTTAAGAGTGACACACACAGTCTAACCATTCATAATCTGAAACAGCAGGCATCAAAAATAGATAAGGAAGTAGGTTTCAAACAGAAACCAAGGACTTTCAGAACTAACCCAGAGAGACTTAGCCTCTCTAGAGAAAAAAAATAATGGTTTTGACAGTGTTGCTTGTTTTACAAGTGAGAATTTTTTGCTGGAGTTTTCCCATTACTCAAATTTTTAAATAATTTATTTTCCCATTCTCATGACTCAATATTTATGTTAGGCTTGGGGAGGGGGGCAGGAAATAGGGGAAATTGGCAGGATGCAGTGATGCTGGCCAAGAAAGTGGATAAAGGAAAAGAGCAGGGGCCTTAGCTAAGAGGTACAGCATTCTGTGTGAGAAAAGTGAAGCACAGACATTTAATGAGGGAGCAGTCCATGTCAGAGACTATGGACTTGCCACCAAAATGTTTGCCCACATTAACTTCCACAGCGTTTTTGGAAACTAATTGGCCAGGCAACACTCTCACTGGTCAAGGCACACTTGTATAAGTAAGGACAATTGGCTGCTCCAAAGGAACAAGGGTAGATGTGCCATATTTCAGGCCTTTAAGTACAGACAGATATGATAATTCATAGTTGTCATTTTCACAATCAAGTGGCTGAGCCAAGACAAGTTTAGGGGTTTGAGGATAACCTGATCTCCTTGGGGAAATTGAGGGGCCAGCCTGGATCACATATTAGATTTCATTGCAAAATCAATCAATCAATCAATTGATCAATCTTCTTTCCTTACCTACTTTTCTCTTTGTCTCTGAAAGCAAAAGACACCAGAACCCAGGAGGCATAAGAAAGAACCAACCTGGTTTCCTGAGTGTTTCAGTTGGCAACTAGTCAACTAGTCTTTTCTCTTCTAGGCTAAGCTATAACAATTAAGGGGTTTTACATATCACCAAAGTCAGTGTCAACCTAATATAGATTTATCTATATGCTTAAAAGAAATTTGAAATCTTCTAAAACTTTTGCATATGTTTGTGTATATTCATGTTTGGAGTGCACGTCTATGTAATGGTGGGAGGGTCTAGAGGTCAGGGTCAGGAATAATTTTCAAGTATTGTCTACCATGTTTCTGAAACATGGTCTCACTTGGCTTAGAACTCATTTGATATTCTAGGCTGCTAGCATCCTCTTATCCCCATCTTCCCAGAGATGAGATAAAAAGCTTGCACCACCATGCCTGAGTCATCTCCTTCATTTCTGGAGACCAAACTCAGGTTTTGTTCTCCTCGCAGGACCAATGCTTTAGTGATCTAACATCTCCCCAGTCTAGTCTTAAAAGGCACCTAAAAACCCTTCAGGCAATTTTATGTTTCCCAAACTAAAATTCCCGAAGTGTGAGAATCATAGTATGAGGATTTAACAAATTGCTTCTAAGGTAGGTATTTAGGGACACAAAGGTTTTGTTGAATATCCCTTCAAAAGTACACACTACATAAAATGCACTGTTTAGTATGATTTAGCCTGATATTCCGTCAGTAGTGATTTTTAAGAGTATCATTTCTATTATAGTTCATATGAATACAATCACGTCAAGAAACTATAAGGCTGGACTTAGTTCTGAACAGAGAAATATACCTGTAAACTACCTGTTATAAGTATTATTTTATGGACAAATGGTATAAATACAACAGAAATCCATGGATGATAACACTTGAAAACAGAAATGTCATGGCAAAGATTAATACATTAGTTTAAAGCAGATATATAATTTCAGGAACTTAATTTCTTTAAAAATTAAGATAGCTTAACAATATCTCATCTGCTTCAGACCCAGTAATTGGTTTCCAGCTCACACAATCTGAATTATCTAATATCAACAATTAAATTATTTGTTATGAGACCATGTACCTCTGTCTGTTTGCCTATGTCTTACTAAGAATAAGGAGAATGAATTCAAGGTTTATTTTGTGTCCCTGAGAGTAGACTTGGGTATCATCTAAGAGTTGCTTAAGGTAGTCAGACTTTTTTAAGGTATTCAGACTTGTTTAAGGTATTCAGATGTGTTTATGTCTTATGAACATTTCTTATTCTTGTTTCTGTTTTCCTGGTGAGGACAATAATGAGGCTTAATCATTTCATTTTATTCAGAACTATTTGCAGTTAGTCAAATTCATATCGATTTTCTTACCCGAACCAAAGTAAGTTTCAGAGAGCCTGGAGATCTCTCCTTCCCGGTGTTGGCAAGCTTATCTGATAAAGCCAGATTTGGGAACAGGACATTGATATTTGCTATGGGAGAGTTCCTTCTACGTAGATCACTTGGCATTAAAATGGACTTTAGATTGATAGTAGAGTCTGAACACTAGAGGTTGGAGGAGGTGAGGGTGGCTTTGAGGGACAGATAACTCAAGTATAGGAAGCAGTATGCCTTTCTACACACCCTCAAACACTGAGGAACAGACTTCCACCTTGGACTCGTATGTTGCGGGAGGCGTTTTGACCTTGACACTTGAAAGGGAGCAGTAGATCTGACAGATGACTTAGATTTATTTGGTGCTTAAAGTTGTACCAGAGAACAAAGCCCACTCGCTGTAGCCTCATTTCTCCACGTACCAACATTATCTTCCTTGTTCAAAGCTTTGTTATAAATTACTTTATTGACTGGAGAATGCATCTTCAATATGCCTCTCCATTTCATATCTTCTACTTCCCAGTTTACCTCATTATGGATATCATACAGACACAGTTGTTATTCAAATCACAATTGCTCAGACTCACCTATACATTTAAGAGACAGGTAGATTTGGGGGTCTTTCTGAACTTTCTGAAGCAGAAACCCAAGGCTTAGAGGCCAGGAGCCTGACAGGGCTTCTGAGTGCTTGCGTGGATAGCACTACAGCTCACAGAGGCAACAGTATACCCTCACAACCAGTCCTGGAGATCATGTTCTCCATGGTGACTACATCCTGTGAAGTCCTCATCTCCAGAGTGGCCTCTCTTAGGTATCTAAGAGGAAAATTATGACATATTTTAGTTAAGAGTTAAACGGACTGAAGTCCAGATTTTCATTTTTTTTTCTTTCATATACTGCTCATAAAATACGTATTTGCCTATCTATGCTCTTTTTTTCATAAAAAACCTACTGAAGTTTTAATATAGTTTACACACTTGATGAAAGGTAAAGTTATGTATTATTCTCAGTCTAATAATTGGAGCAATTGTTTGAAGAATGGGGTAAAATGGTTTTGCTACATAATCTGTTCAACCACAAGAATAACCACTCTTAGAGCACACCCTGACCAACCCCAATCAGTCCTCAAGGCTCATTTGCTCTAATACTTGACCCTTACCCCATAACAATATTTTAGGCAAGTACTTATTTTCTATCTGTATATTTGCCTGGATGGACATTTCAGATAAACAGAATTAAACAGTATCCCTTCTAATAACTAGTTCATCCATCTGGCATGTTTTTGATGTTCACCAATTATAATATGTATTATTACTTCATTCACTTTTGGTGCCAAATAATATTCTATTGAATAGATATACTATATTGTATTTATACATTTTTCATTCATTAGATATCTTTTATTAGATATTCCATTTGCCTTGTTTCTATTATGAATATTGTTTCTAAGAACATTTCATGCATTTCTTTGTTGTTCGTTTGTCTGATAGAGTTTCTCTATATAGAACAGACAAGCTTCAAATTTGCAATTATTTTTCCTTGGTTTGTCAAGTAATGGGATACAGATTGGCACCATCTTGCCTGTATTTTCTTTTTTAATTTAAACTTTTCTTAAAAGAAAAACAGTCAGCTAGTTGTATTAATATTTTATTGAGAAATGAAGTAACAGGTCTTTTACATATTTCTACATTTGGGGGTCTGATAAAAGACATGAGATAAAATGAATTTTCAGATTGCATTTTTCTGATATTTTTCTGTACTCATATTCATTTTTTCCCCTTACTTAGTCAAGGTGAGATTAGGTTATTTCTACAAAGCACTTCACATTTTCTCATCTTCACTAAAAGGGTAAATAATCCATAGCATGAAAGTGTCTTACTGAGGTATTGCTCTTTATGGAAGAATACTATGTGAAGCAATAAATACCTCTAGGCGATGATTAAATGGAGAAGCAGAGTTGATGTCTCAGATGAACGCAAATGCCATTTACAGTCTCACATACTTCAGTATCATAAATACCACTCTCATTGTAAAAAGAAGACAGTAGAGAATAAACTCCATACTTATACATGGAAGATACAAATAAGAAAACAGGTCCTTGGGCCAAGCTAAGTTATAATTTTATTGTTCTCATATAAATCTGTAACACAGACTCCAAGTGATTATTATTTCTTTTGTAAACTGTAAGTAGAGTGGTTTTTTTTTTTTTTTTAAATGATGAATAATTGCTTAAAATGGACCATGTGGTAGAAAGGGAACACTGCTCTATATATGGAAATATCTTTGTCATTAGGAATTAGCATGGCTTAAATGTCAAAGTCATTAAATACTCATCAAATATCAAATATTATTCTAGTTTAAATATGTGATAGTTGCTTTTAAGACATAAGATTACATTATGAGCCCAGACTGGCCTTGAACTTCTGATCCTCCTGTCATGATCTATTGAGTGCTGAGGCTATAGGTACATACCATTGGAGCTGGTAATGCCTTTGTAAAAATAATACTGAAATCATTGAGATTTCTAAAACTTTTTGAAATATATATTTTAAATGGGTAGATTATACCTTCATATAACATACATCAATAAAACAAAATAAATTAAGGAAAACTGTTATATTTCTAGTATTTTTTCACTTAAATATTTCTACATAAATTCAGTCAAGAAATGTTTCATTTATTCCTAGATAATATTTTCTTTATGGTATAGTATTTCATAAATTAATCATGCCCATTCTTATTAATAATTGGTATTTAGTACATTTGTATTTCAAAATACATATAAATATACACATTTGAAGTGATTGAAAACAATCATCCTTCCTTAGAACATATGTGCTTCCTTAGAACATATATTCCTCAAAGTTCACACTGCATATGCACTAATTGTTTTTATAGATGGCTATTGAGCCTTATTCCTTGCGACTTATCATAAATCGATTTCACCATTTAAGGTTGAACGTGGATACTTCACATGCACGCATAGTCTGCCTGCTGTCCTTCGGCACCTCAAGCTTCTGCCTTGACCTATGGATGATATATATATATATATATATATATATATATATATATATATATATAAATCTAGCTGTATCCTTCAATCCTCTTGACAATTGTTTTCATTTTACCTTGACTGAGAAAGAGATTGCATGGTGTAATGGTTAAGAGCCAGGTTATTAGAAGAAAAATACTTGGATTCAAACCCTAGCTCCCTCAGTTCTTTTATAAATGTCATTCCTAAATGAGTGCAGATAATCTAATCTTAGTGATTGGGGGGGCGGGGCTGGAGGATCAAGGCCAGCATGAACTATATATCGAATTCCATGTTAAGTCAGCCTGGGTTACATAGATAGAGCTTGCCTTTAAGCAACAGGAACAACGACAACATATTGCCTTGTAATTAGACAGATTTGATCCTTTTCTAATGTACCCTGACAGTGAGCCTGCTTTTATTTATTTATTATTTATTTATTTATTTATTTATTTATTTGTCTGTTTGTTTGTTTATAGTTAGGGAGGTGTTTCTAATGATTACAGGAATCAACAACTTGAATATCTGAGGGAGGAGAGGCTTTTAGATTATTTTATGTTTTCTTAAGACAAACTAATTGGTGTAAGCCATGGGTTGGTGCATGAACCGGAAGGTATGCAGTGTAAGACTACTGAACATCAGGCAGCTTTTCAGGTGAGACCAGAGTTGAGGTAGCGTCTGAGCTCTAACTCCCTTTCCTCCTAATCTTACGGACAGCTCACCATCATCCTGAGTGTTCAGGGATTATGCTGTATAAGGGGAAGGTGGTCTGGGCGATTGCAAGTGAAAAGACCATAGCTGAATCAAGGCTCACAAATGATTTGCTATAAAAATCATTGTGCATCACATCCCACTCAAAAGAGCTTCTATGTCTTAGCTATTTCATGTGTAAGTAAGTGTGTGTTGTGAGAATTGTGGCTTACCAAATGCATAGAAAAATTACTCTTATATTTCAGTTTGTGTTTAAGGCTTTGAATGTTACTTATTTTTTATGTAAAAATGAATTAAATATTAACACCACACATCAAAACACTTACAAGAAGTCTTTAGTTCCTCATATTTTCTCTTAAATTGCATAGTAGCAATGATTATGTATTTCTTCAGATATAAAAAATTTTGTTGATTGAACATTTGCTTAGAAAAATTGAGTTGCTCTACTTTTTCTTCACCTAAGTTTATGTTCATTTAAAAAAAAAAAAAACCAAAGAGGATACACATTTTCATATCAACTTTACTTAAAAAAAAAAAGATTGTCACTCCCTACTTCTTCTTTTGCTGGGAATTTTGTGACTTGTATATTCATACCATGAATCATCTCCTACCCATAAAAGGGGCATACTATTGATACAGCAAATAATGTGACTGGATCTCAAAAGCACTGTAACAAGCGAGAGAAGCAGTGCCAATGGTTACAGACGTTTGCCATTACAGCATTTTGACCTGCCACATTTTGGAGATGGAAAGCATGCATGATTCACACTACTGTTTTATTTAGACATCCTGGCCTTTCCATTTGCTGCTGTCTCTTTGACCCCTTCTTTGCATTATGTTTTTCTTTATTGTGTGAACATGCATTCTTTCTTTAAATTGTTTCCTCCTTCATGCTTTAATTTTCTCCTCTGTATAGTTTATCTTTGACATCCATAATTTTTCTACCTCCTTTCTCCTACTATTAACAACAACAGCAACAACAACAACAACAACAACAAAAATCTCTCGTTTGGTAATGTGTTAAATTTAACACTTGTCTGTTGGGAATGAAGTGGATGAAAAGAGGGGGTGGAGAAGGGGCGGGGTGGCCTGGCTGGTTAACTTGGGGAATGAAAGGACAAATTGACAGAAGTGGATTCTCTTCCTGAACACCAATGAACCATGGGTATTTGTTGGAGTTGAACTGAAGTGGAACACGGGGTTATAAGTAGGATTTTGGTCACTCTTTGATAAGTATTTTGTTCTTGTTGATAGGAAAGCGTTTGATATATTTTGATGAATATAAATGAAATGGGAAGTTTAAAGAAAATATATTTGGTCTACAAGAAACACCAAAGTACTCCTTTTCAAAAGCATCAGGCCTGGAAGAAACACAATTTTCAGATACTAGCATGAAGTAACATACAGGTGATTAAATAGATGAACAGTTCTTCCAACCAAAACATATTTGATTTAAAAAAAATAGTGACTACTAATCATATATGGACTGATATAGTTATAAATGTTATTCATTAGAGGTAAATTAGTAAATGTTATTAAAGTATGATAATGAGCACAAAAATCTTCGTTTGGAGGTTTTTTGTTTTGTTTTGTTTTGTTTTTTTGTTTGTTTGATTTTTTTTGAGACAGGCTTTCTCTGTATAGCTCTGGCTGTCCTGGAACTCACTTTGTAGACCAAGCTGGCCTCGAACTCAGAAATCTGCCTGCCTCTGCCTCCCGAGTGCTGGGATTAAAGGCGTGCGTCACCACGCCCGGCCTGTTTGGAGTTTTTTATTAAATACTTTGTTATATATCTGATTCTTTTAAACTAACTAAAATTAATTGACAAGTATCCTAACAACATAAAATATGATATTCAAAACAATTTCTTGACAAAAAGTATATTAATCTGTATAGCAGGAAGGCTCACAGCAAATCCAGGAATCACCTTGAAATCCCTAATTGCTTTGCAGTGGACAATCTTCACCCTGGTTGACACATCTGTTACATCAATTCTTCTAGTTAGTTATGGACAATCTAAGAGACCGATCCTTAAAGAATAGGTCACCTGAGTAAAAAACTTTATACTTGTGAGTAAGAAAAAGGAAATCGATGTCTGTGAATTCCAATCATGGACAACAATCACGCTACTTAGGACAGACTTTTTCTAATCCCTGTCTGGTTTTAAAGATATGTGATAAAAATAGTAGTAATTTAGTCAGAGAAAAGAAAGGAAGGAAGGAAGGAAGGAAGGAAGGAAGGAAGGAAGGAAGGAAGGAAGAAAGAAGGAAAGGAAGGAAGGAAGAAGGAGAAAAGGAAGAAAGGAAGGAAGAAAACGTCAGATAGTGTGTCTTCTACTTGCTTAGGCATAATAGTAATTTTTTTTCTCCAAATTTTCCAGAATCTTGGGGATCCCTTTTGATCATGTTTCATAGTTTGAATAAAATACTTTTGCTGGATAATATCTATTCTATTAGTTTTTAGATGTCTCCAAATAAAACGACAGAAGTTTATGTCATTCCTCTATAATGAACCGTAGCAACATGATGCTTATTTTCACCTGTAAATGGAATATAGGATATTAAGAGTAAAGTTCCTTAGATGTATTCAGATGGTTGTGTATATGCTCTAACAACCTTAGGCATCTCAGAACTATAAGCTGAACTCACGTGGGAACAACAGTAAAATGCTGGCTCTTGCATTTCCTTCCCCCTGCTCTTTATTGCAGAGTAAACTCCTGGCTATCCTATTCTGCAATCCTTCTGTTCACCCTTACTTGACCAATGAACTGTGCCATGTCTGAAATCTACTGTGAGCGCGTAACAGCTGAATGTATTCCTCAACATAGTCTCTGTTGTACAGGCTATGTTCTAGGCTGTAGTGGGAAGTCTATACTTATAGATTATGAAAACAAAGCACTAGAAGAACAAGATCCATATATAATATCCACTGCAGTGCATCAGTAATATCTAGGAAGCGGGAAAGGATGCTAGCAGTCAATATTGTTAACCATTTCAATATTTACTGTCTTTTCTCGATGGCTTCCCACTGCTTGGCTGTTGCTAGTGAATGTTTGGATAAATAATTGAATCTTCTTGCCTTTGCTTAGGTAGGCCTGTGGACATGCACTTTATATATTGTGCTGTAACTTTCAGACCAATAGAATGAAACAATATGCTGTTCCAGCTCTGTTTATGGATTGAAGGCTCTTTCTATGAGATCTAGATTTTAGAGAAAAGTAGGATTTTCTTTTCTTCTTTATTTTATTTTTTTAGTAAAAGTCATGCTTTGGGCCATTATTTTCTGTAGGTCTTGAAAGGTGACTGTGATTAACAAAAGTGATGAGCAAGGAATAGGGAAAATAAAACAACAACAAAAACACTGAACATGAAGTTATATGATTAGCAGTTTTAAAGCAAAATTATATAGAAGCTCTTGTTGCGCTGGGATGTGGTAGTATACGCCTTTAAGTGGATCACAGGACTCGAGGCAGACAGAGCTAGGCGGACTTTTGTGGCCAGCCTGGTCTACACATAGTGAGTTCCAAGACAACATTAGAGATCCTGGGATGGGGGCGGGGAGGAGATAAAGAGGAGGGGAGGGTGTTGCATATTTACAGATGTGAGGATGTTTCGCAGAGTGCCATAAATTCAGCAAAGACAATAAACAATGTACAGCAGCAAATGCATTTAATGTGCTTAGTGCCCACTTAGAAAACAGTTCTCTCATAAAAATTGAATGCCTTGTCTGTCTGTCTGTCTGTCTGTCTGTCTGTCTGTCTATTTATTTGTCATCCATCCATATGCCTTGGGTCAAAGAAAGTTTATTTTAGTTTGTTTATAGAAAACATTTGACTCTACTTCTTAATTTAGAATAGTTGCTTTTTCCATTTTTTAAGTGAAAGCTTTTTTGGTGCCACTTTATTTTTAAAATACTGAAAAAGAACTCTCTCTCTCTCCAGCTTAAAATGTACTACATACTTTCTTGTCCATTCTCCAGGGACATGATATTTGAAGTTGCTTTCTTCCTCTCCTGAAAGCATTCTCTAAGGAGGTAAAACAGTTGAACCTTCCTGTTCTTTTATCTTTCATTGATATCGAATAACTCTTGAGAGTTAACAAGGAGTTATGAATCATATATTTGTCTTAAATAAAAGTTAATATTTTTCATGTGTTGTCTTTAAACTCTCATAGAAATTATGAAATTAAAGAAAATCCTGCATCGCTTCACTAATTTACCTTCCAATTAAAGTGTCTTTGCTTAAATGAATTGTAGACATTAATTTTTGGCTTCTTGTTCTGGTTTTAGGTGATAATGCAGTCATTTTTATCTCCAATCCCTGTGATTTGAAAACATTTTAGCTTAAATGACAGATTTTGTTGATATAGGGAATTTTTATTAAAATTAATAGACTATGATCTGAGCTTTATGGAGCCTCTCCCCAAACCACAACTGAGATGAGATAAAAAGAAGCCATTGTGTAAGGATGTGGTAAATCCATCTGAAGTCCAATGAACGCCTTGGAGATGGCTTTGTTTTAGCAATCATAGAGACATCTTTCAAAAACTTCAGTTTGAATGTCTTCATTAAAAGTTTTCTGTCAACAAAAACAGTTAACAGCTAAACTTCACTCTGACAAGTAAAAGATTGAGGTTTGTAGTTGAACAACACCTACCCCTCAAAATAAGAATTGTAGAAGCAACATCTTTCTATCATAGCTTCAGATATTGGAGAATGTAGTACATCATCAGAGAGATCTAAAGACATTGAGATATGGCTCAAGGCCAACAAAGTTTATAATAAAATCTGACTTACCTTCTCAAAGACTGCATTACATTCTTTTACTCTATAAGCC
Organism: Mus pahari; assembly: GCF_900095145.1. NCBI lineage: Eukaryota > Metazoa > Chordata > Mammalia > Rodentia > Muridae > Mus > Mus pahari. The sequence continues at coordinate 10,885,646 of NC_034591.1, forward strand.
TTTTCTTCTAAAAATTATATACATACATATAAATATATACATATATAATATACAATGGTAGGGAGTCTGAAACATTAATGAAATAATTGGCATAATATATTATAACAATATTTTTAATATAGTAAACCCATTATGATACCAGCACATTATGTAGACAATAATGAGCATTTAATTCTCTTGTTCTAATTCTATTGCAAGAGAAGATCTGCCTATGAATCATTAAAAATTGTAAAGAACGATGGATTTGACTATATGGGATCTAATTTTGGGAAGAAAATGTATCTGCATTTGTAAAATCCCCTTCAGAGCTGTAGCTCTGAATCCCATTACAGCCCACTGCATCCCTCATTCCTGCAGCTCTGGTGCCTAGCACAAAACAAACTAAGTTAAGTCGCTCTGGGGTGCCTTTGTGAGGCCACTCAGAGTAGGAATAAGGAAACAAAGGGCGTGATAGAGATGCAGAGGACATAAAGAAAACAAATAAGGCGTGAAAAGGGAGAGATAAAGGGGACAGGAAAGCTAACCTACCAGGCCAAACATCATAAAATCATAAATACATTTGTGAGCTGGTCGGCAATCACCCCCATCATCATCATCTCTTTGTTTGATCAATTCTGAATGAGTAGAGGTCTATCTACCCTTCTATAAAAGGGGTGATTAATAATCTTACAGACGCAACATCATTACAGATTCTTCGCCTTAGTGTGAGGGTCTTTTTTTTCTCATCACGAACTGTATTCTCTGACTTCATGTCAAAGTGTTTTCATATCCTTCTGTAAGCAGATTAAGAATTTGGGCTGTTCCATGAAGCCTTTCTAGCAGCAGCGGCCCAACAAGTCTGTCCTCGAAAGTGGCCTGAGCCAGGCAGGGAAGGTATAAATGAAGACCGAATGGTTTTGTTTAGTTTTGCTCTTTCTAGAAGACCCTAGACAGCCCTGCTTCTCCCCAGAGTGGAAGTAAAACCAGCCCTTCCTCCACATTTCAGATGCAATTTGCAGAGGGCCACCTGTTTCTGATGTTAACCTCCGTTCTGTGTTCACACTGACAGAGTGAATTCAGCAGGCAACAAGCTTGTTCACAAAGCAGTCCAATGGTCAGGACAGGGAATTTTTCAACCAGTTGGAAGGTTGCTTGCTAAGATGTTGCCAAAGCCCCTTGCAACGCTAACCACCCTCTAGCCTTCCTTCTTGTGGACGAGTAGCAAAGACATCTTACAGCATCTGCTAGCTTGTTCTGCAATGATTCCCAGTCCGCCCCTGAGGATCTGCCCCCGCCAGGTAAACCGAGTCTACTTGTACGTGGGTGTAGGGCCGCTGGCACCATTAGTTAGAGCTCTGTCAAAGGCCCTAACCCCCGGCACACCATGAAAACAAGTGCCACCTGGTTGAGTCCACAGCGGCGTTTTCAAAAAAGCACCACAAATCTAGGGGTTCCTCCTAGATTTGTTGTCAAATCACTTCATGATTCTTAGGCAGGCAGCGGATTCTACGCCTGGGAGAAGGGCTTGGGGGCCCCTGCCAGATTGTGCAAAAAATAACCCGGAGGAGGCGAGCAAAGTGCTCGGCAGGAGCCTGCGCGAGCGGCGGATACCCGCGGGCGGACGGTGGTCCCTCGGGGAGCACCTACGGGCTCGGTCCGCTCGGCCTCCGCACGCCCTGCGGCGGGAGCAGGCGACGGCGACTTTGGGAGTTCCTCTCTGCCTTGTATGGAGGGCTGCGCCCGGGCCGTCCCCGCCCGACTCTGACGCCCGGCCCTCCCGCTGCCCACCCACAGCCGCCTCCCCGAGACCCGCCCGGGGAAGGCAGCCGGGGCCCCGCTCCGGCCACCCCCATCCCCGCAGCCGCCGCGTCCCCGCGCCGCCCCCTCCGCCCCCGCCCCGCCCCCGCCCTCTCCTCGGCGACCGCGGATAAATCAGGGAGGCGAGCGCTGGGAGCCAGAGCGCGCGGGCGCCGGCAGGCTGGCCGAGCTCTGTATCCACAGTCGCCCTTGATGGCGGCGCAGGCGAGGCAGCCGTGGCACGGAGCGGCAGCCACGCGCTAGAGAGTCCGCCCGGCCCCGCCCGGCCGCCCGGCCGTGCCCAGCCCGCTTCTCCCCGCGCGCTCTCCCGCAGACGTCGGCGCCCCGGCTCCGTCCCTCAGCCGCCGCGTGCAGCTCCGCCGCCTCCGGGCCGGCAGGGAGGGCACTGATCTTCGATCGCGAAGATGGCTGCTGGTTGCCTGCTGGCCTTGACTCTGACACTTTTCCAATCGGGGCTGATCGGCCCCTCGAGCGAGGAGCCCTTCCCTTCGCCCGTCACGTAAGTCGGCGGGCCCGGGTGGGGCTGGAGGCGGGGGTCCCCGCTGGATGCCGGGCGGGCTGCCCGTGGGGGTGGGGAGCGCGGCTGGGAGCCTCGGAGGCTGGGCCGCCCGGGGATGCGCCGCTGGCCGCTGGAGTGAGCTGGGAACCGGTGTGCCGTGCCTCGTCCGGCCGCACCGTCCCAGGGAACGTCCGCTAGCCGTCGGCGGCGTCTCAGCCTGGTCTCCGAGGATGCTCCAAGCTGAAGACTGTAGCCGGACTTGGGGGAAAACTTTGTAGGCATACCCAGCTCCCACCAAACGCAGCCAGATGAAAAAGTTGGGTTTCCGTTAGGTATTTCAGAGTTAATTTCAGGCTGACCCCGGTAGCTTGTTCTTCTCCTGTACTTGGCCTCTAGGATGCTAATTGCTGTGCTGTCCAAACTCATTTAGATCCCAAATTACTAGGAGCGCCTGACAGCTTCCCTGGTTTCTAGCCAGCTCGCTCCCGGCAGCTGAGCGAGCTGTCCACCCCAGCGCTCACAGGTACAAGGGCCACCCAAGCCAACCTACCCAACCCTTTATTTGAAACATCTAAGTGCAGACAGACACGCGGTTCCTGTTCTTAGAATGAATAGAACCCCTATTCTTTGAGGGTGGGACTGTTCCCCAGTCTCCTGCAATTTTCCCTTATTTTTAACATTTCTAAAATAACTTTCAAAAAGAGAAAGAGAGAGAAAGAAACCGTTGCTATTCTAGAAATAGAGTGTTGAAAGGTAGCTGTAGTCACACGGCTGGAAGGGATGCATGCAAACCGTTCTCCGCTCTCTCGGGTGCAAGAAGGAATCCGAGTCAGTGGCACATATACGTATTTTTAAATGCGCTGAATAGCTAATCTGGCATTCTGGGAAAGCATTTATTTTGGTTCTTGAAGGTACTTTAAAGCTGCTCAGAGTAGGTAGTCTTAAGTGGGTGAGTCACTTTAATGCATTTTACATAACAAAAACAAAGCTCAAGGTAGCCTTCCTGGCTTTCCTGCTGCAGGGAATCACTTGCTGTCCTTTGTTGGCAGAGAGCTGAATCCTGGAGTTTTGGGGGTACACTAGAAGTGCATCCTTACTAGCTGGAACCCGATAGCTATTAAAGATTTGGCCTAGAACATTTATCACCTTAGTTGTCAGTGCAAGCATCTAGAGATGCATATTCCAGCCAGGAGAAAGGGGGTGTCTAATATTTATGGCATTGATTTACAGTAATGTTCTCTTTAGATAATCTTCCATAAAAATGATTGCATATCCTTTCTGTTATGAAGCGAAAGGGTAAAAGCCATCTGTAGAGCTTCGTTTAATTGGCAGAACGTTCCAACTGTTTAATTTTAAACACGAGAAGTCTAAGAATTCCCTTAAGATGCTACAAAATCATCCAGTCTTATTAAGAAATCGTACTTTCACTTATTTATATTTTAGTGCTTTTGAAGCTCGGCCTATTACATAAGAACTCGGGCGCCTCTCATGCATTTTGTGTCAAATAAGTTGTGGCTTTTAACAAGCCACATCTTTAACTTATTTGGAATGCACATTTTTGGTGTTGTTTTAAATTGATTTGCCAATATTGCTACTAATTGGGAAGAATTCTTCCTTCCATTAAGGACAACAAAACGCAAACAAACAGCACTCAGCATGTCATAATAAAATACTAATGTAGAAAATCCTTCTCATAAGAACATCTGCAATAAATGTTTTCCCAAAATTAAGTAACTCAATTTCCCCGGACGTGAAGGAGATTAAGTAGGCATTTAAGATAGGAACTGGGAAACCATGATTCCTTTTCTTTGAAAGGATTTGTGCTGTTTCAAACAATAGGAGTATGAAAATATTTTCATATTATGTGAAATGTTATTTTATGGACTAAGAGTGGACTTTGTAACCCAAGACAGTGTCTTTATGGTAGTATTAACAATATTTTAGAAACCTCCTTGCTTCTGCAATTACTTATTTGTAAAGTTAGTAATTCTATCTTTTGAGGAAGGGTAGTTGACATTTGTACTACATGTTAGATTTCAGAATAAGATCTGTGAAAAACTGTGGCATCAATCTCATAAAAAAAAAAAAAACAGTGCTATCTGCTTTGCTTGCATGAAAAGAATTAAATGCACTATTTATCAAGACAAAGCTCAGTTATCTGGGGAAAAAATCAAGTTTATAAGAACAGAACACAAAGACTGTAAAAATTATTAAAGGCCAATTATGATGCTTCTATTTATAAATTTCTCAGAAAACCATTAGGAAATTATTTGGTTTTGTTAGCAGTTTTATTTTTCAGCAAAAATAAAATAAAATGAAAAGTTGTCATCTTCAGTAGAGGAAGACCATATCATTAACACACTGTAGCATTAATTAGTTGCTAATTGGACTTAGACACGAATTGTAATTATAATTAAGAGGTTTTTTTCTTTAGTAATGTTTAACATGGAGGTCTTTAGTTTTGATACAATAAATAAACATATTACTCTAAATGATAGGTTTTCTGCCCTCTATTTTAAAGAACATCCTAATACAGTATATTCTTCCACAGCAAAATAATAAATCCATTCCAAAAATTAACAATCAAACAATGCATTTATTTTCAGACAAAAGAATTTGAATATCATTTTTATTTTTATGGGCTATATGTTTTTTGGGGGTATACTTTTGAAAGTAAGGTGTGAAAGAAATACATGATGTGCTAGCAAGCAAGTGCCTATTTTCGCATGCTGTAATGGAAAATACATCATCCTCACATTATAGTATACATATATTATAGTGGTATTTCAAAATATAATTCTCAAAAAGGGCAGCTTTCTTTCTGGAAATAATTCCTTGGCACTTATGTTAAAACATATCTATTAAAATTCAGGAACACATGGATGCTGATCAATATAGTAATGTTAATTTCAAATCTGTCCTTAATTTTAGAACCTGCTTATAGATCCACTTTTAAAGCATTATAGTTCAAATTAAACTTTTATCTCAGCCATATCAAAGTGGTACTCGGTGATGAAAGCCAATTACTATATGTGACTTGATTATATGATCTAAATATATAACTAAGGATTTCAGTTACTTTTAATAAATAAAGTGTTGCAAAAAAATCAGTAGTTTTTGAGTACTGAACACTTAAAGATACATATTTTTCTGTTGTTTATGTAGAAATATGGCTATGTCTGAATGGCATGATGTCGGAATGGGTATTTAGCTGTCCCGTGCATAAGAGTAAGGGGTGTAGCTATGCTTACATGAACTTTTTATTTATACTGTACATGGCATGAGGAAATGTGTCATATTAAAGAATACAAAATAAGATAGTATATATAGATTTCAAAGTGAATGACCCTTAAACACCCTTTTCTTGATTTCCAACTTTTCTTCACAAGCCCTAACATCCGTGAGAGCACTGATTACTCCACAGGTGTACGATTAGAATATGAAACAATAGGTGTAGCTCTCTGCGTAAGCAGTAGCATATTTAATTTGCTATTGTTTTATGTAGGCATAACAGTCACTATCTGCCTTGGCCTTTCAGCGAGCATTAGAAGAAACTGAACTGAAATCCAAAAATCATTGTAGAAAAATACATGCAGGAATATAAGCTTATGGGTTATAAAATGGATGTAAACAAGGATGTATTTTTCCTTTCTTCCAATGGATTTTTATGAATATTACTTTAATAAACACATGGGATACTAGAATATAAAGCAGGTAGTTCAGTTTTGAATCAGGTAAAAATCTCATCACGCCTCAGAGAAACCTAGATGTACACCTTTCTATTGTTTCTCTGATACTGAAATAAAACAATGTAGTATACGTTGGTCTTTTCCATTAAGATGCAAGGAAATAAAGTATTGTCTTTAAATTCATTATTTATTTTTAGAGCATAAATTCATGATGACAAGCTATGTAGAATTTTGAAAATATTAAATGTCTGTGCTCACAGCTTCCTGTCATTTAAATCATATGCTCTCCATAGCACTATTACATTAAATACTTATCCATTGCCCCTTTTCTTTGCCATATTTTTCAATACAAGTATGAATTCCTTGCCTCCCCGTCTTTCTCTTTGGTGAAGCTTTAACTTTGAGCTGGAGATTTAAGTGGGTGAGATGAAATATTTTTTGTGCCATTATGCAATTTTAAATCTCCTTTAGTGTCTTTTAGGTATAGACCTAGAAAGTTCTCACCTAAGCATATGTAGAATGTTTTAGAGAAATCAGAATTTGTTTCAGCTTCTAACATGTAATATTTTATTGTATAAAAATAGCAGCCTCCCATCAACTATGTTAAAAGGACTGTCTGAGGTAGTATGTCAGAGTATTCAAGCTGCTTCCTGTGGAGCATGCACTGGAAACTGCTGTTTCCCGTCTGTATGTCCTTAGAGTCTGCAGAGTACGCTGTGTGCTGCTGTGTCTGTGAGTGAGGCAACCCAACCTGTTTTCATGACTGCCTACAACGTTCTCAATCTCTCATGCAGTTGCGTTCCTAGACCCTTGCACTAGGCAGTGGTACCCAACCATGGGGCCTGTGCATGGTTTACCTTGGCTTACGCACACTAGACATGAAAACGGGAGCATCATACTCATTATAGAGTTGAAAGAAAATGTCAATTGATAAAGCAATTTATACTGAAAGGTAGGGAAGGCCACATTTACCTCCTCTTAAAAGCATGTAAAGATTTAATACATAATTAGATTATTTGTCTAGTGTATACAGTTATAGTGTTCTTTAATTATTAAATGATATTTTGTATGTTAAAATACATATGCATGAATATATATTCATGTATGTATGCATACATATATACTGGATGATTTGCTAGAATTTTTTTTTTTAAATTGCAATGTAAGCTAATTCACATGGTCCATACTGTATGATTTCTGTTAATCTCTTACCATCTTCAAGGTTTAAAATTCATTCTAAGCATTAGAGTGACATTGTATACAAGAAAATGACACTATTGCACTAAAAATATTGACCACTTCTTAAAAAGTTCTATATATAGTGGGCAGTTTTACCTTTTTATTTATGTATAGTATGCATCTGTGTTTGTAAGAGTTAAATATATTTGATGTTATGATATTTTAGAAGTGGAGACAATCCTGTGCTGGTTCAAAACATTATGTAAAATATGAACTTTTAGGCATTCCATGATAAGAGGCTTTCTTTTATAGTAATCTAGTACATAGGAACCAATATTATTAGTAATTAAAGCAATGAATCAAGATAGTGGCCATTTCTTTCATAAGTTTTAGCATTTATTTGTACAGATTCTAATAATCTTGTGAACAAGAAAAACATTGGCCTTGTGGCCTGAACAAACTGGTATATATATATATATATATATATATATATATATATTCCTGATTCTGAATTATTGAGACTTACATGTATGATATAAATTACATATGGACATATATTGTGTATTAAATATCATTATTTGAAGACATTCTCTTTGAATATGAATGTGGAATATTTCAGGCTAAATGTTATTTTAACATATGCTCCTGCTGATTTTTTTAAAGCCATATGCTCAGTGAATTAAAAAAATTAGGATGCATTTAAAATTCAGTATTGTGGATGCAAGGACAATTTAAATTAGAAATGATGGCATAGAAAATGATGGCCTTTCCCATTGAAAACACATCAGTTTGAGGCTAATCTCACTGTCTAAGTTATGTTTCCTGGGCAATTAAAATTTCACTGTGGTTCTCTCCTAGTGTCCCATGAAAAATGATCCTAGCAATTTTGTTTCAATATTATGTGTTATTTCTTTTCTTTCCTGTATGTTTGCATACACTGAATACTAATCATAATTTATTGTGTGCGTGGGCATCCAGTCAAATAAAATAATTTTGTCCCCTCTCTGGGCTGTTCATAACCAGCTCTTAAGTTCCTGTCTTTCTCAATCGAATCTCTGTTCAGGGTTTGCAGGGACTTCTTCCTACCCTGTAAGGGAAATTTGTGAGGGATTGTGACACACAGATAAGTCTGTGGCACATAATTGACACTTCTATCAAAAATATCAGACAGTCTAGACAATTGTTCCTTTTGACATTTGCCCACATAGTGTGGGGATAATTAGAGGAACAAACGGGGAAAGAGCTAATAAAATTGTCCTTTTGTAAGGTGCTTACTGGCTGACCATATAAGGGATGGCTGGACAATGACTCCTTATCCTGAGAGTTAAAAGAGGTATAGCTCAATAAAACGAATGAGGTCAGACACACTGGGAAAATCTCTTGTTTTTAAAACGGTGATCAACAGGCCTTGTGATAAAAGAACCTTGAGGAGTGAAGTTGAAAGTGGGGCAGAGAAAGGAGCCCTCAGATTTATGAGTTACAAAACTGCAGACGCTAGAAGGAGCCGCTAGTTATTTTCACTGGATTGTCATCTCCGGCGCATTTCAAATGTGGTCTTTCTTAGACTTGAAATACCACTCACGAAGCATGAGATTCATTTTTAGAGACCTAAATATTCAGATATGGAAATTCAGTGTAAGGAATACAGACATTAAAAAGTGTCTAGATCTTAAAAAAAAAAAAAAAACATAAAAATACTTAGAAATTCGTATGTTTTCATAAACCTCTAGGGAAAGGGTTTCTTGGATAAGAAATGCTAGCATGATATTTCATTAAAACTTCAAGAGTTAATTATCAAACAAGAGGCTCTCTAACAAAATTTCTTCCATGAGATTAAAAGAAGCAAAGTAACCTGTAGATGGTAGGCCTTCTAGGAGTGCACTCAAGACTATTTGGGCCAATAAGTAAATAGTTTATTTCATTTTTAGAAATAGTTTTAATTTATACTTTCCTCTTTAATGTTTTCTGCTTCAAATGTTTTAACCTCAAATATAATTTAATCCAACAATTAATGCAGTTATTATTCAGTGCCAATCATGTACCTTGCTGAGGTACATCCGAAGAGTACAAATGGAGGTAGGCTGTCCCAATGAATAACAATCACAGTTCCAACTTAACACAGGAGAGAGTGATAGCGAGGTGCATGAAAACATGACTGAGCCAAAGATAGAATGCATATCGAAAACCCACGATCTAATGAAACAGGATCTGCTGGGTTTTAGTCATGGCTAGGCAAGAAAAGATGCCAGTGGAATAGTCGCTGTTGGAGATCAAAAAGGAGGAGAAGCAAGTTCTGTAGCAGGTAGATCATGTTTCATGGTTCCGAGGAGGAATGAACACTCGGCAAGCGTTGAAGGTGAGCTGACAGGTATCCTGCCTGTAAGATACTGAGTCGTCCTGTTTTGCAGGTATCTATTGGTCCTCAGCACTCTCTGTGTAGTTTTGAAAGCTGTTTCAGAACAGCTTCTAAAACCAGAAGAAAGGTTCACTTGTTTATTTAGTTAAGAATAATTGGTACCCACCATGGAAATTCTCAGGAGAGGTTTGGTGCATTGTTTCATTTGCAGAGAGGCCAAGCAGTGTGTGGGGTGGGGTGGGGTCCCATTAAGGATGTCACCAAGTTTGTGATATAAATGAACAGTTCAGTAGTTCTGGAGACAGAACATGGTTCCTGCACTTTGGGAATTTGGAGACAGCAAGGGCAGAGCGCTCTTTCTAGGAATTTGGGAATGTGAAGGAAATGAGAAACCTAGAATAAATTCAGAATAAGAAGGGTGGATGTGGAGGATTTGGAATTCATAAGTCTTAAGGCCACGGATTATATTAGATCATTTGGAATTAAAAAATTTTACAGGAAATCAGTCATAGGACTATCTTAAATCAAAAGTTGGTAAATGTTTTCAGACAGTGGTGGGATGATATGATTCAGTCATGTAAGCTGAAGTCAAAGAAATGCTAGCAGATATGGGATAGGGGAGTCTGCCTTCAACATCACCATTCAGGTCTGCCTGGCATCTCTGTTTTCCCTCCTTTTTATTCTTCCCTGCAGACTGTCTTTATTTGCTTCCTGGTAGTCCTGGTATTTCATGATTGCAAGGGGTCATGCTTTCTTGACTAACTCATAGGAAGTCCAGAGTCTTACCAAAATGTATTCCCTAGAGGAAAAAATGGCTGGATAAGCCAAAGGGGATCTGATAGCTGCCCATGTCTCAGTCAGTTGTGAGAAGGAGGTGGGATTTGGTAAAGGGACAGATCCTGATTAAATGAGCTTCCTTCCCTTCATTTTTTCCCCATGCCGGGTCTGTTCTCATTAACAGGTCCTTCATTGTGGAGGACCAGTGGCTATTACCATTGGTAGTAAAAGAAGCACTTTTCAGAAAAGACTGCATGTGCTGAGAACAGATATATAGGAAGAGAAATAAGCATTACTGGAGGGGTGGCTTGTGTGTATCAGAGGAAGCAGGCCAAATGGCAGAGAAAAGAGTCCCATTAGAGAGGTCATGACTGATGGAGATGAGCGTACTGATCGAGGCAGCTGAAGAAGGAATCAAGATGAGAAGCAATGTCTCAGGAAGTAACTTCTGAGACCTGAATCAGCCTTTAGAATTAAAGCAGATCACTGAAGTATAGGGTAGATACAAACTTAATTTATCAGAGGTATTTTAAGTGTTCCAAATCACACCTTCCATTCGGCAGAATAAATTGACATGATTTGCTACATGGTACACTCACGTCAGTGATATTCATGCTCTGAGGTACCTAGCCTAAAGCACTTACTATTGTTCTTGGTGGAGACAGGATTCCAGCTTCCAATTTTATTCCCTTTGCACTTGACTTTGTTATATTTCCTGCACTTCTTTCTTGGGAGAGATTATCTTTTTGACTGTGATTTTCAGCGATGTCATTAAATCTAATAAGTGTTTGTGCTTGTGTAGTGATTGCAATAAGGATGGCCACCCTAGGCTCATATGTTTGAATGCTTAGTCACCAGGGAGTGCCATTATTTAAAAGGATTAGAAGGGTTTGGAGGTTTGGCCTTGTTGGAGGGTGTGGCCTTGTTGGAGGAAGTGTGTCCCTGGGGTTGGGCTTTGAGATTTCAGAAACCCAAGCCAGGCCCAGTATCTCCCTCTTCCTCCTGCCTATGGATCCAGATGTAGCTTTCAGCTACTGCTCCAGTACCTGTCTGCACGCTGCCATGCTCTCTCTACCATAATGATAATGAGCTGTAAGCACGCTTTCATATTTGAAACTGTAAGCAAGCCCCAATGAAATGCTTTCTTTTTATAAGAGTTGTTGTGGTCACAGCAATAGAACAGTGACTAAGACATGCTTGTGATTTAAGGATGAACATTACTGAACAGATACAAAAACATAGTTCTTGGCAATTCAACATTTTTGTTTATAATTTTTTTAGGCAAGTGTTGGTGGTTTGCTCCCCTGTTCTACTGTTTATAATCATCCTCTCCATGTTCAATATTTAGTAGTTTGCATGGATACAGACACTTATGGGAAAAGCCCGAGATGATAAATTTGATAAACTAATACATCACCTACAGATAAGATATTCCACCTAAGCTTGTCCTTGTTCATCCCTTTTGTAAGCATCTCAGGTCTCCCAAAGGTTTTGAAATTATAGCTAGCCGCCTTACAGCAGTTCCCCGACTTCCAAGTTGAGTGAATGAATGGTTAGGATCGAAGCTGCCAACAATTTCCAGCATTAATCTTGATCACGTTGGTCCCATTACAGTTTGGAAAAACCACCCTTGTGGTTTGTGGCAAGAGGCGAAAAGACTTAAGGGCTATTATTTCCCTTTTGTGATTTTACTGTTCCTCCCCCCCCCCTTTTAAAAATTCCTTTCCCATGGGTATTTATGGTTTGAGCTATTCACTTTTTCTCTTTGTTCTCATTCCCTTTTTCACTTCTCACTTTTTCTGTCTGTCTGTCTGTCTGTCTGTCTGACTTTCTATTTGAGACAAGGCATTACCATGTAGCTCATGTTGGTCTTGAATTCATCATTCTCTTGTGTCAGCCCCGTGAGTCCTGAGACTCTGACATTAACACTTCCGGCCTTATCTGAGGTAGTTTGGATTCTGTATTGGCTGTGAACACTACTGATGGATGTACACTGACAGATAACATATTCCAGCCAGGGATATCCTTGATCACCCCTCTTGGAGGCATCTCCCGTCTCCTGGTGGTCTTGGAATTACTTCTTATATGATATCTGAGTTCTTTCTCAGTTCTGGCACTATGGAATCACTCACAGTGGAACATGGAAATGTTTTCAAGTCCATCCCAGCTTCAAACTAGGCCTTTAGGTGAGTCTTACCGTCTCGCCTCATGCAGGGATGAGCTGCTTCTTTGAATTTTGTTCTGAGCTCAAATTGAATACTGGGCAGATTGATTCTAGAGTTTCACTTTGACCTGTTCCTCTGTGGCCGCTCACAAGTACCTTGAGGTGTGAGCATCCATTATCCCACTGACTCTCTCAGCAATGAAAATTGAGAGGTAAACAGAGTCGATATAAAGGAGAAGAGAACTAAGTCTCGGCTTCTGTCTGAAGAACAAATATAATGTTCTTGTAGCACTGTGCCACCGTCGGGATCAACTAAGTGTGCTTGGCGGAGCCTAGAGTCCTTTTTAATGGTCAAAGTTTACTATTTGCCCTTTGCTTACTTTTTCTGTCTTTAAGAGACCATGAATAAATAATAATGGCTAAAGGAGCAAAATTATCGTGCATTTGAACCATGAGAGACACAAAGGAATGGAAACAACAAAGGCTTCCAACAGCCTTAAAACTCTCTTTTGAATCATAAAAGGGAGACCTCGGTAAAAAATGCCCTACAATGTGGGTAGAGCAAAGCTGAGGTACTGCATCCCTAGGTTAAGGATAGAACTGAGGTCCTGAACAGACCAAGAAGAAGAAGGCCCAGCCACAGAGCCTTCAGGGTGTTTCCCTTTGGCATTAAAGCTGGCACCTGTTGTCTGAGCAGAGAGCTTCAGGAGAAGGTTTAAAAGTCAGAACTTGGCTACTAATCACCTCTTTTTTTTTTTTTTTTTTTTTTTAAATCAAAGACGTGAGTTTTTAGCTGCAAACATTTTCGAAATTTAAGAAAGCAGGGCCATTCTTGATGTTCTTAGAAACAGTTCCAGACAGTCCTACAAACTGAATGAGACTTCAGTCATCAGCAAGGGAGTCCACAAAGGTCTGCCCGTAGGAAACTTCAAAAGGTCTTTGTTGAGTCAACTCACCTTACCTCCGTTCATGAAACTCCACCCAACCCTTTTTTCAGCCTTTCACAATTACTACACTACCTGGAAAAGAAACCCTCAGAATTTCTGCCGTAACTTTTGAATTGGTTCAATAGCAAAGAGATGTTTTACATTAAGCTGTGCATGAATTCCTCGCCAGTGTCCACCATTCCATGATAATACAGAAGCAGCAAGTTTGCAAGTGCCACACAACCTCCCTTTTCGTGGCAGTCATTTTGATGTTTGCCACGGAAAGCGATGTGCCAAATTCTTATGATGTTTGTTACTTTAAAAATACCAACCCTTCTTTGCCATGACATCATATTAGAACTGACTTAAATTTGCATCTGTAAAAATGTTAGGAGACTTGAACAAATGGGCCATGTGTAGCCGCAGGGGGGTGAGGCACCATAAAGGGTGTGCGGACTGTGGTAAAGCCAACTTTGTGCCTGCTTGGTTCTTTCTCCAAGCACCCGATTTTCCCCTTAAAATAGCTGGAGGAATTGGAATTAATTTTCATGAAGCAAAATTGTATTGTATTGTGTGTGTGTGTGTGTGTGTGTGTGTGAATGTGTGTAGTCTGGTTCCCAGGAGATTAATACATGGCTATAAAGGTCTACTGGTAATTGTTTGAAATGTGTAGTAATTCTCAATGGTAATAAATAAACATGGGGGAATGGTAACTCATCACAGAGTAAACCATGCATTATAATTAGATGAGATCATTCATTCTTTAAATTATCAAATGTGACACAGCCTGTCTGTGTGATATCTCAAAGCCAGCTGAGTCCTTGGCTGGAAATGACTGACAGCAGGGGCCATCTTAGGCTTGAAATCCTCCAACTATGTCCTGCTCCTTTTTGTTGTTTGCTTTTGATTGTTTGTTTCTTTTGTTTTTTGTTAGTTTGTTTCCCAGATGTGAAATAGGTTTTCCCCTGGACTCAAATTTTAAGTTTCACAGAGGGATTTTAAAACCTGGCTTAAATAGGCAGTTTAGGGGTTATTTTATTTTTCTCCTTGTGTTTACTTTGCTCCCCTAACAGAAGTGTGGATACATATCTGCTAACATATATATATATATATATATATATATATATATATATATATATTATCACATATATATGTTACCTATTCAAATATAACACGTACACTTCCATATGAGTGAAATTTACATAAAATTTGAATGTTAATTCTGACATATACATATTGAATAAACACTGAGAAGAGAGAATAAAACCTTAAAAATGCTTTCTAGCAGGCAGACTAAGGACCAGAAAATTTATTAGAAATAGCCAAGGTATCAAAATATGTACGGATGTCCTGTGTGGTTGCTGGTCATAGTTTTCATTTTTTACCTGCCTGAGCCCCGTGTGAATGAGCCTCCTGTCTCATATCATTCACACAACATAGTGATTCTATAGTGAAACATTTGCTTCCACGATTTGCAGTTGAGTTGGTAGACATTTAAGTAACAAGAGAACCATGCTGGCCTACTTAAGTGCTGAGGATACAGCTTGGAAGAGTTAAGTTTCAGTTAGGTTAAGTACTTTTTCGGATTTAGAGTCTGCAGTTTGGGACTGTTAATTTTCTTGAATTTCATCCATATACCTTCTAAAGGGGGTCATATTCGGTGCCTTTCATTAGAAACTACAGTGCTTAAATGAGATGCCACTGAGCACTTGTATACACATATTTCAACGGACTTACGAGCAAAGAATTGAACCTCAGCTAATCTTCCTTCATCCTAGTGTGGGGATGTGGCCTACAGGTTCTTCCTGCAGTGTTTATCTGTGGCTGGAGGGAGGCCTCTTTGGAGATTACTGAAGACCATTTTCCCCTAATAATCTCTTACACTTTTCCATTGAAAACACTGGAGGACTCTAAATCTTCCCTGGAAGGGGCATAAGAATGGGATCAAGTCCTAAAAATGCGACATACTCGCTAGCCCCTGCTTGCATTTCCTGAGGTCTGCTTACAGTTTCCAACCTCCCTGCCATGGCTTTAGTGTGAAGCTGAGCTGCCCATCACTAGAATGCATGGTGAGCCAGCTCCAATGGTTCCCTGGTCTCCACAACGTCTTCATTCAGAAGAGTCAGAAGAGATGTCTGCAAAGGCTTACAGATCTCACAGGCTGTGGACCCGCGCTGAGGAACAGCAGAGCTTCCTCTAGCTTGAGTTGACTTCTGCGTATCCACTTAGAGTCTTAAAAGCTGAGCTAAGAAGGTGTGGCATTGTGCCATTTCTAACTAGGTTTCCTTGTCAGAACCATAGAGCGTAGGATTGAAGTGACTTGTTTTTTTCCCTTTCTCCTGCATTGTGTACCATGTAGAGGCAAAGAGAAACAAATGCCTTACACACTTGATGGCTTTGTAGGGAGCAGAATATTTTCAGGAAGTGAGCTTTAGAAAACTGAACATCTATATGCAGAAAACAAAATATGACCCTTACCTCACACCGTTTATACAACTTAATTCATGATATGTCGAAGTCTTAAGTGTTAGGCCTCAAACCTGATTTTTTTTAAACTTTCCATTGTTAGGTTAATGATATAAATATACTTCAAAATTGAAATGTTGTGTGTATTAATGCCAATTATATAAATATACTTAAACCTGGAACATGGATAATTTTGAAGATTTGGGACTAATTTTTGACAGAATCCGTCTGACTGGTTACATGGTTAGGTTCAAAATTCAGCTCTGTAATTTGTTCACTTGGTAACATGAGGATGTTTCTCTTCCCACGGTTGAAACTCCCTGCAGTTTCCCCCAGACAGAAGTGTTGACTTACACATGTAGAAAGCACCAAGGAGGTATAATTTGCTTGGAAACATTAAAGCTTCCTGGTGTCTGGTGACTTAGATCCTCTTGTAGGGCAAGGATGCCTGCCTTTACTTCCTTTTAACTTTGGATTGCTCATTGCTTCTAACCTCCATCCCAGTTCTTACGCAATTCCCATTCTTTGTTCTCCATATCTTGGATTGTGCATGTGTATGTGTGTGTGTGTGTGTGTGT
>NC_034591.1:10902303-10910067 GCF_900095145.1 Mus pahari
TGTGTGTGTGTGTGTGTGTGTGTGTGTGTGTGTGTGTGTGTGTAACTAAGCAGTCCAGTGCCTCAGAGGATGCTTACTGAAAAAGTGACCCCCACTATTTTCTCCTCTTATAACCTTCTGGACATTGGTATTTTTAAAAGCTAACAACAACAACAAAAAACACATTTATTTTAGAAAAAGGTATGGTCCTTCTCTTAGGGACTATCAGAGGAATGGCCAGGCCAGCCTGACCATGAGGTTATTCCTTTATATTAACTCATAAACAAATGGATTCCTTATACTTAAGGAATCCCTTCCTTAGTGCTTTATAGCTGATGTTCTGAGTGACACCTCTTTGTAATAATATTTCTCACTGCCCCAAGTAAAATGGCTTACTGAACTCTATGAGCAATGAAAGTGGAATTCTGATACCACAGCTTTTATTATTAGGTAAGGATCAGAAATACCAACCTCCCCAAACCTAGAAAATGGGAATATCTGTTCCCTTTTTACCATAGGTGTTCACTCATAGGGCACACTCTGAAGGGTCAGAGGTCCTGCCACTCCTCTGCTTTGTCACATGGGTTCAGGTCTTCTTATAGGACAGAACATCCTAGCAGCTCACTTTCTCCTCGTTAGGATTGCTGTCATAATTAGTGAGCTGAGCATTTCCCTTCCTACCAAGCAGGATTGTCTGCCCTGTGGCTTAGGTCCACTTACAAACATCATTGTCGTGAAACAAAAACTCTAGGGAAATGTGAAAGGTTAAGGTATTTCCAGGTGAGGGTGTGTCTATGTGGAACTTTCCTAAATGCTGTGGATTCTGATGCCCGTATAAGTGAGGCAATACGCTAAAATAGTAATTAGCATCGACCTATTATATATATCCTTATGGAATATTTCTAATGCCCCATTTATAAAATATTAATGAGTGTCCTCTACAGTGAATGGAAATACATGAATGACAATGACTTAGGGTTTTTTTTTTTTTTTTTTAAGAAAAACGATTAAAGATAAAATGGCATTTTACTATAAAATGAAGGCTTCTATCCGCTTCAAACAGGGACTCACTCTGTCTGCTTTGCTCTGACCTGGGAATTTTGCTCCGGCAGGCCTGCCTGTTGTTCAGGACTGTCTTTCTATACCTGCTGCACTAATTAATTTTCTAACACTTGGGACTCTGGTTAGAGTAATTGTCAATTTAGTGTTGCTCACATGAACTGTGCTAAAGGAATAGGGCTTATTTACATATTTAGTCAAGTTACTATTCATTGCACATGTTTATTTTTGTGAACTATAATGAATAGAGAATAAAGAGTTATCATCATCATTGTTATTATTATTGTATGTGTGTGTATGTATGTATGCATATCTATCTATCTATCTATCTATCTATCTATCTATCTATCTATCTATCATCTACCTTGAGAAAGAGTTGCTCTAGATATCTGTGGCTCTACTGGACCTCTCACTATGTAGACTGGGATTACCTTGAAGTGACAGATATCCTCCTGCCTTTGTCTGAGTAATGGAATTAAAGGTGTAAACTAACTAGAAATTTCAAACAGATATACACAACAGAACGTATAGTTTAAAAAAAACAAAACAAAACATTCAATAGCCATGAGTTGACTTTTGGAAGGATTGTATCAGTGTCCAAACTCTCTTTCATTATGAACTAGTGGAAGCATTCCTGAGTCCATAGGTTCTTCATCGCAGCACAGCTAGAACAGATCTGAAGTCATCACCTGGAGTATTTATGATAATGATGTTGCTGTTTTCAGTTTGACTTTTCCTTGAAGTGTAAGTTCTTGTTTAGCTGTTGAACAGCCATGCTTTGTCTTTCTTTTCCCCCCTCCCTTCCTTCCACGGGATCATGTGTGTGCGTTAGCCAAGTGTTCTACCTGTACCCAGCTCTTTTTGTTTATTTATTTATTTTTTGCATGTATGGGAGCTTTGTCTACATGCATATCAGTGCCTTAGAAGGTCAGAAGAAGTGTTGGATCCCCAGAACTGTAGTTTTAGACGGGTTTTAGCTGTCATGCATGTGCTGGGAACTGAACTGATTTTCCTGAAGAGCTACAAGCTCACAGCTGCTGAGCCACCTGCCCAGCATTGCCCTTTTTACTTTTTATTTTGAGAAATAATCAACCTGGCTAAGTTGCCTAGATCTGCCTTGAACTTTCCACCTACCTGCTCCAGCACTCTGAGTGCCAGGATCACAAGCATGTGCCACTGTGCCTGTGCCACTGTGCCTGTGCCACTGTGCCTGTGCCACTGTGCCTGTGACATTTTGCTCAAGGTAACTAAAGTCTTTTGGTTTAAAGCCTCCTATTAAAATTTTACATGTGAATTCTTAAGCAGAATTTCATGTTACTTACAAACACATTTAGCTTTAAGTATATTCTCCTTAGAATATTTATTGTATGCTGTGAATACAAATTTTTGCCGTCAGCAGAACAGTTATTTAGATACTGATGTGAAGAAAAGTGACCACTTCAGCAAGTCAGCTAATGTGAAAGTAGCTGATGGATCTTGTGATTACTCATCTATACTATAACAGCTGTACACAAAAGTTTGTCCATAAACTAGCTTATGTCTCAGAATCAAGATGAAGAGTGTCTTACAACATATGGGGCAGGTTGAATTTCCTCGATGTTTGGTCTGTGGGGCTGCAGTTAACACAAAAAGTCTGCATTAAGCTCAGATCCCAGAATGTGTCCTAGAGTAGAAACCAAAACATTTGTTGTGCTGAAACATGCCAGAATCAAATAAGTTGTTTTTATGAAAGTTGTCAAAGGTGGCTAGGTTTGGTGCACACCTTTAATCTGGCGCTTGGAGGCAGAGGCAGGCAAATCTCTGACTCCAAAGCCAGCTTGCTCTACTTAGTGAGTTCTCGGCCATCGAGGGCTACAGAGTGAGACCCTGCCTCAAACAAAGCAAAACAAAACAAAACAAAACAAAACAAAACAAAACAAAACAAAACACAAGTTGTCTACTAATGGAGTCCTTCATTTTCCTTGACTCAGATGTACACTGACAACTGTTGAAATTTCTACTTTGTGAGTGCCTTTTTCTTCCAGTGCACATCAGAATTGAAATAATCTTCAAAACCCTTTTTTTTTTTTGACAAAATTATATTTTGTTTAAATTCTGTTTCTTCCACTAATGATTTTTCTGACAGCCTGTTACTGAAGACAATTTTTATATTGTGTGCAGGATTTTGCATAAGGAGATGTTATGTAGAGTTGTACATGATTATCTACTTTTTAGAGAATATCTTTCCAGGATGCCTTTTCTAAATTATATCTTCCAGTATGTAGCTCAGAACAACTATATCAAGGACTTTTACTAAGTTTTTTAAACTGCTGTGATCAACTAGTTTCCTAGAATGTTAGCAACAGGTGTTAGGGGACTCTATTGCAGCACTTTTATTCTAGTCTCTAATGGATCACTTAAACCTAGTTGAGTTTACATATATTTTTTAAGAAATAGGTTGTATCTTAGGATGTCGGGCCAACAAGTACACAGATATTCACAGTGCCAATCAGACTCTCTCTATACTTCCCAGAGGAGTTGTTCTCATCTAAGTGATTTCAGGAAAGACTCCCAGAAAAGTCCTATTGATAAATCCCTCTAAACCATAACTGTCTCCATATGGGTTGAAAAGCTCTAAGTGAGGGAATGTACATATTAGAATATTGTAGAGACTAGGAGGCTGGGAGAAATCTAAAATGTTGTCAATAGAAAGTGTCCACATCAATAAACATTATAGATCATACTTTATTTTTTATTATAGTAAAATATTGTTGCTTCATCATGTAGCTATCACTTAAATGCCTTGTCAAAAAGACCTTTACATGTGAGTATTTAGTACCACAAGTAATTGTCTTATAGCCCTCAAATATAATCATTGAGTATTGTATTGTGACAATTAGGTTTAGGACATGATTAGACCTTGTTCTTTTTTCCCTCCCTACACAGGTAATGATTTTATTTTATTTTATTTTCATTTGTTATTTTATTTTATTTTATTTTTTTACATTTCAAATTATTCCCCTTCCTGGTTTCTCCTCTGAAAACCCCATATCCTATCCCCTTTCCTCCCTGCTTCTATGAGGGTACTCCTACACCCATCCATCCACTCTGGCCTCACCAACCCTAGCATTCCCCTTCACAGGAGCAAAGGCCTCCCCTCCCATTGAGGCCAGACAAGAGCATCATCTGCTACATATGTGGCTAGAGCCATGAGTCCCTCCATGTATACTCTTAGGTTGGTGGTTTAGTCCTTGGGAGCTCTGAGAAGTCTGGCTGGTTGATATTGTTGTTCTTCCTGTGGGGTTGCAAACCCCTTCAGCTTCTTCAGTCCTTCTCCTAACTCCTCCACTGGGGTCTCTGTGCTCAGTTCAGCAATTGGCTGCAAGCATATGCATATGTATTTGTATTGGTCAGGCTCTGACAGAGCCTCTCAGGAGACAGTTAGGCTCCTGTCAGTAAGCACTTCTTGGCATCAGCAATAGTGTCTGTGTTTGGTATCTGCAGATGGGATGGATCCCTTGATGGGGCAGTCTCAGGATGGCCTTTCATTCAGTCTCTGCTCCACTCTTTGTACCTGTATTTCCTTTAGACCGGCCCAATTCTGGGTTAATATTTTTGAGGTGGGTGGGTGGCCCCATCAATCTCTTGGGGACCATGCCTAACCTCAGACCTTGCTGGATAGCACAAGGAAGGGAACATGTGATTAGTGAATATCTATGGGTGAGTGCAGCAAACCCTTTGATTCATTGAGGAAGTTTTGTGAAGGTAGGGTTGTTGTTTCTTAGTAAGTATAAGATCATTATACTTATGTTGAAGTTCAATTCTTAAGGTTATTTTACCTCACTAGTAACCTAACTACTCTTATTTTTGTGCACGTGCGCACATGGGCACACACACACACACACACTTATGCACAATGCATATATATATATATATATATATATATATATATATATATATACATATATATGTGTGTGTATATATATATAATATATAATATATATATATAATATATATATATATACACACATATATGTGAATGAACTGACCCCAGTTAATTCTGAACTATCCATTTGCTCAAGTAAGCACCCTTGGGGATATATGAACATTATTTTTTCCTTCCTGAAGAAAGCATTCTCCCAACTGTGCTGAAGTGCCTTTGTGTTCATCTTCCTGTGCTCACTCTTCTACAGTGTTTACTCCTTTTCTAGGGCAGCAGGTGCCTACAAGAGCTTCTGTATTTGGTCAGGTCTCTATTTTTATGTTCTTATAATTTCAGCCTCCACCACAGTCTGGAGTAATCCTTCTTTTGGAAACCATTGGAAAGCAGACTTCCTAGAGATAGCCCTTGAATGAGAGCTTATTAGCACACATGATTCTTTTTTTTTGTTTTGTTTTTTTTTTTTGTTTTGTTTTTTTCGAGACAGGGTTTCTCTGTATAACCTTGGCTATCCTGGAACTCACTTTGTAGACCAGGCTGGCCTCGAACTCAGAAATCCGCCTGCCTCTGCCTCCCGAGTGCTGGGATTAAAAGTGTGTACCACCACGCCCGGCTCAAGCACACATGATTTTTATGTGTTGTCTACCTACATACAGGCCATTTTTAAAAGGTGGTTTATTTATGTATAAGGCTGCTCTATTTCCATGTATGCCTACATGACCAAAGAGGACATCCGATCCCATTACAGATGGTTGTGGTTGCTGGGAATTAAACTCAGGACCTCTGGGCGAGCAACCAGTGCTCTTAACCACAGAGCCATCTCTCCAGCCCCCATAAGCCATGTTTTAGGGCTTTTTTTTTTTTTTTTTTTTTGTCCTGCAGCTTTGTTCTGACATATGAGTACAGCTGCCAGGCCTCATCATTAGAGGAACTTCTGGGAGGCGGGCCTTGGAAAGCAGGCTCACCTGTCTCTTGGCATCCGGTCTTGGGTCAGGCTTTCAAAGAGTGATTTACTGGGATTCTATCTTTTTAACACCAGACACAGTCTCTGTAGGACTTCAGACTCTACTTAAAACGTAATTATAGGTCGATAACTTTGGCACAGAGTGAGGTGGTATGTGAAAATGCTGAGCCTAGCCAGCAAAAGATTACTTCTGGATGTGTGTTATCTTACAGTAATGAAGGAAAGGGGGTGGAGACAAACCTCATAACATCGTAGTAGCAGAATGCCAGCTTGCTAGATGAAGAAGGACAGACCATTGAGGAAGGAAGGGCCAGATGTCTCAATGAAACTGCCCTTGAAGAACGCCACAAGCATGGATGAGTGATGTACTTTAGTAAATGAGCGACAACAGCCCACATCAGGTGAAAGCTACCCCTTGTTTTACTTGCTATGAGTTTGCCATTTCGTATTGCTTTGAAGGGAAGGTCAAAAATTTGCTCCACATAAAACTTATTACAGTTCATCAAAGGCAAGTGCTCCACAAAACTATTGCTGTTCTTTATAAATAATGAGATGAAGAAGGTTTAAGCACTGTCAGAGATTATAGTCACAGGAATGGTGCTGGATCATTCCAGAGGAATAGAGGTGGATTTCTATCTCCTCCCCAGCTGAGTTTCTGAGTCCTTTTGTCTGACAATTCGAGTGACAGTAACTGGTCTTCATGACGGGCTGGGTTGCAAGTGGAGAACGTTTTGTCTTGTAAAGGAAACACATTTTTGTTATAGAAATGAAATACACATTATAAGTTGTTAATGGGGAGAAGAGTGGAAATCAGGAGTGTTTGGGAATTCTCCATTTCGTAGATAGCAGCAAGATACTAGGAAGGGTTGCCACTCACGTTTCTGACCATTTTTGGTTTCTCTTAAATTCACAACATGTTGAATGCTAGACTGTTTTCTCTTCCTTCAGACGCTTTTAGTTATACTTCATAATAATCCTATAGTGTTTGGTGACAGTTTGCAGTTATAATTCTAAAAATCTTGAAAGGCGTATCAGAGAAATTGGGTTTGAAGGAGCTGAGGTCTACTAACATGCACCTGTGAGAGTGAATACCACTACATGGGGTTTACATCCAAGGCAGAGTTTCTCAACTGGCCCTGTACTGACACTGTGGGTCAGAGTTCTTTGAACAAAGGGGTTGCCTTCACTCATAGTAAAGAGTTAAGTGGTAACCATGTCCTCTACTCAGGAAGTGCCGGTGGTAACTCTGCTCAAATCAGAGCCATCAAACATGTCTCCAGAGATTCATAGTAAATGAGCTTGTGAGATGTAATCCTGTAGCCGGTGGTTTCTGATTCTGACCCAGAGTTTTGATAATGTGTTTGTGTTCTGTGCTGGCTAGTCTTATGCCAACATGATACAAGCTAGAGTTACCTGAAAGGAGGGAACCTCAGTGGAGAAAATCCCATAAAATGCAGCTGGGAGGGAGGCATTTTCTTAATTAATCATCTATAGGGAGATCCTAGTCCATTGTGAGTGGTGGCAGCCCTGGGCTGGTGGCCCTGGGCTCTTTTTTTTTTTTTTATTAGATATTTTCTTCATTTACATTTCAAATGCTATCCCCAAAGCCCCCATACTCTCCCCCTCCCCTGCTCCCCAACCCACCCACTCCGGCTTCCTGGACCTGGCATTCCCCTGTACTGGGGCATATGATCTTTACAAGATCAAGGGGCCTCTCCTCCCATTGATGGGCGACTAGGCCATCCTCTGACACATATACATATACATATACATATACATATACATATACATATACATATACATATACATATACATATACATATACATATACATATACATATAC
>NC_034591.1:10910107-10921731 GCF_900095145.1 Mus pahari
TATACATATACATATACATATACATATACATATACATATACATATACATATACATATACATATACATATACATATACATATACATATACATATACAACAATATGAACTAACCAGTACCCCCCAGATCTGTGTTTCTAGTTGCATATGTAGCAGAGGCCCTGGGCTCTTAAGAAAACAGGCTATGCAAGCCATGGAGAGCAAGCCAGTAAGCAGCACCCCACCACGGCTTCTACATAAGCTTCTGCTATCAGGTTCCTGCCCTGTTGAGTTCCTGTCCTGGCTTCCTACACTACAATGTGGAAGTGTAAGCTGAATAATCACGTTTCTCCCCCACCTTCCTTTTTGATCATGGAGTTTAGTCACTCACAGCAATGGAAACCCTAACAAAGACGTGTTCCTTGTTAGATCAGTGTGTTTTAGTTATTAATTCCTTTTAGTAAATATCCTGTTAAAACAGAAAAAATTGGTTATCCCACCATATCTTTTTACATCAAACTGCTTGGTGAAGCAGGAAATGCAGTCAGTCATATAACATATAGTCAAGTGTACAGGGGTCAAAGTTCCGCGTTCCTGGAGATTGTGAATTTCCTGAAGAAAAATTTCACAGTGAACCGTGGCATTATCAGAAGGGTGCTGATGTCTGTCCTTCCTCAATGGGCTTGAAACAGAAATGGTTCAATCTCTTCTGTCCTGTGTGTGCTGCATACAGTCTTTTGTGGTTGCAGGAGGCTGGAGAGCTGCCAGGATGGCTGTGGGCACATTGTGATTACCACGGACACACACACTTTTGTTCAGGGTATTGGTTTCACCTGGGAATGTGACATAGCTGACCAATGAAGATTTTCTTGGCTGAAATTGCCCCCATTCTTTCACAAGAGAACATTTCCAGAGATGCCCACATGGTGAGAGAGCTACCGGGACAAACTAGGGTTACGCTGAAGCTTTGTTTGTAGTTGTATAATGTTCTGTCATATATCTGGCCTTTGAAATTTTATAGGGCTGGCCTGAATGGCGGAACCAAATCTATCTTCGCGAGGACAAGCGTACCCGGTGCTTTTGCTCAGAGGCTTTTTCTATAAATGGAGAACACTGTTCTCCTTTCAGATTGTGAGACAGGAAGGGTTGCAGCACAGCGTGGTGTACGTGCGGCCATGGGGGATCCTGGTGTTCACTGTCTGTTTTGGCTAGCATTTCCCTTCCTGACTGTACACTGACACAATGAAGTCTGTACTGACTACATTTTCATTCTTCTCCTGGTTTACCCCATATTAAATGTGACTAATATACTCTTGGCTTCTGCTTGTCCTTTAACCTAATTGCTAACGATGCTTGTTCCCCTTCAGAAGTGTCCAGGACAACACATGAATTTACATGACATCAATGTGGAAACCTCCACCTCAGCATAGGTGGCTCTTCAGTTTATCTCATATATTACTGTATGTATTAGTCTACTATGAAACTATCAGTGCATATATGTAGCATAGTGGAACTATGTTGTAAAGTTCTTTATAGTATGTGTGGATTGTGGATATGTTAATTGTAACAAACAATAGTGAATTGTTTCTATTCTTGTTATGCTCTTTCTTTTTACATGGGGTAAGAAAGGAAGTAATTACTGTATTCCATATTTTTCAGTAGGAGCTTAAGAGCTTTAAACAGCCATAAACTGCCACATTTCATAACCAAGATACCAGATTAATAGCAAAAACAGTACTAACTTTGGTGTTACTTTTGAAAATGAGCCCGAACCCATTCTGAGGACCTGATTGACTGACTTGGGTTCCTCTAAAATATCTGTGATGTTGTCATCCTCCATGCTTTGAGAGAGATTTTACTTGGAAAAAGAGGTTTTATTTTTCAGATATAATTGGTCAGGATCATGTCAGACTACTGTACAGTGACCACTATTCCAATAAGATTTCATGAAGTTTTAAAGGGGCATAGTTCCAGATGTACACATAGGGGCAGTGCCATGGGAAACTAAAGTTATAGCAACACAGGCTGAAGCAGAAGCTGAGAGACCAGGAGTTGTAAGAGGATGCATGGTGTGTAGACAAAGCCTCAGCTGTCAGGCTCCTAGGACTGAGAGAAAGGCAATGGTATTGCTCCAAGTCATCCCATTTCTGATAAACTTCAGGCTAGGCTAACTAATTCAGATAGCACCACATTCTCTGAGCTTCTCTCTGGCAGTGAACACTCAGTAAATCATGGTGGGTCCTGTCATCAAATAATACAGTTTTACAGCTATGTAGTTTAAATGATGTATTAAATATAATATCTCAGGATATTTAGCATTGAATGATTGTGTTGTAGTTCTCAGACTTATTTTGAGGTGTGTATATGTGTGTATATATGTATACATATGAATAAATATATATGTGTATATATTGACTTAAAAACATCTTGTTTTTTTCCCCTTATAGGAAAATCTAGGTTTAATAAGAATGTTTTAAAAATGATAGCATATAGTAATTTTATTAGAAATATAATTCAAAATCTTATGTAATTGAGTGCCAAGAGTTACAATTTTGACACATGTACTGTCAGTTTGTCTTATAGATTAAAATCCTAGAAGTTTGCGGTGTGCAGAATTTGTATCTAGGGAGTTTTTCCAGCATTATATATTAGGAGAAGCCAGCATCTTGTGTTTCTTGTACTCCATTCTGGCACCATCCCAATGGATCTGTTCCAGGTCTGAAAAATGTGTGATGGATGAATACTGTGACTTTTTTTTTGCCAGGCAGTCTTACCAATTAATAGAGGAACTCTTAGACTTTTAAGCTTAGTTTAATGAAAAAGGAGGCTAATTTAAGAAACATTTCCCCTATTCTTATAAAATAAAGTAATGCAGTTATAATATATGGAATTTTAAGTATGTGCATTTTTGAGATGATAATGCTGTTGATTATGAATGTAAGTAGGTAACTAAAAACAGTGCATCAAACCCACGTTTCACAGAGATTTGCACTACCATGGTCACATAGGATTAGGTCAGGAGTGCTTGGGGCTATTAGTGCTATTAGCACGTAATGCACAACTTCGTGAGGAAAGCACTTTACTGTCCACATTCTGGACACATAGGTCTCCCAGGGTGAATTAGAGTCTCTCATCGGAAGACTCAATGTGCCTTCTCTTTCAGTACTTGACACTGTTTTGGCCCTGGCTCTTGGATAGAACTCCTGATGCATGGTTTGAACACCAATTGCTGCTTTGATTTCCCACAGATTTTGCTGTCCACAGTTGGGAGTAGGAAGTGTTTCCATCATTTATTCATTTGCCTGGTTAGGTTTTTCCTGGTATCAGCTCTATTGTATGTGTGTAGGGTCAGATGTGATTTCAGTTTTGTTCTGGTCATAGAACACTGAGTATGGCACTAAATAAGTTTCCAATTCCTCATTAATAAAAAGCATTCAAATTCACTATCTTATCTTGTTCCAAGAGTTTTCATAATGACAGAAGCAGTGCATGGGGGAGTCATTAGAGGACTGTACTGCACACTATGTGTGTGGGGCAGCCACTAAGCTCTTCATCTTCTTCAGCAGCCATCATACAGGATGCACACAGCCTTATGTGCGATTTGAGATTGGCTGATGGTTTCTCTTTAGGGACTTCACTTCATGAAGACTCATTGGGTACAAATAGGGCAGTTTGGTTATCATTTGGGTTAGGTACTAGTTTGTTATGTGCTCTGATTTTTGTTTCAGAAATTGCTTCTTGGGTTAATTTTGTTGTTCTCCCAAAATTGTGTTTGTTTGTTTGTTTGTTTGTTTGTTTGTTTTGAGACAGGGTTTTTCTGTGTAGCCCTGGCTGTCCTNGAATTCACTTTGTAGACCAGGCTAGCCTCGAACACAGAAATCCACCTGCCTCTGCCTCTCAAGTGCTGGGATTAAAGGCGTGCGCCACCACCGCCCTGCCCAAAATTGTTTTTAATGGTATTACTATTATATTTCAGTTCATTGTCCTAGAATTTCATTTAATATCATTTTGGCAGATGTTACGTTATTTTTTTGTAAAGTTATTTTTTATAATCATTCATAACATTGTGCCTTCCTTAATAACATAATGCATACACTATATATATATATATATATATATATATATATATATACACTATATATATATATATATATATATATATACACACACACACACACATTTGTAAGTATATATATGTGCACATAATACTGCTGAATATATATGAATGTATATATTTAACACACATACACAAAATTGATCAAAGTTAAAATCATGCATTAGGCATTCTGCCCAGGAGCCAGGGTGAAAACAGTATCAGGTGTTAAAGATAAGTCACACTACATGTATGTGACTAGTGTAGAATTTGTGGCCTTCTGCATGTTAAACAAGGGGTTTCACACATTAAGCTACACCCAACCCTGAATTTATGTTTATTCCCACTAAGAAGTAGTGAATGGATTCATATATACTTTTCATTAATAAATTTAATTAGCATTTCTGTCTTAGTTAGGGTTTTACTGCTGTGAACAGACACCATGACCAAGGCAAGTCTTATAAAAACAACATTTAATTGGGCTGGCTTACAGATTCAGAGGTTCAGTCCACTATCATCAAGGTGGGAGCATGGCAGTATCCAGGCAGACATGGCATAGGCAGAGCTGAGAGTTCTACATCTTCATCCAAAGGCTGCTAATGGAAGACTGACTTCCAGGCACCTAGGGTAAAGATCTTAAGCCCACACCCACAGTGACACACCTACTCCAACCAGGTCACACCTATTCCAACAAGGCCACACCTCCAAATGGTGCCTCTCCGTGGCCCAAGAATATATAAACCATCACAATTTCTAATGATAATTCTGGTAGTATGTGGTTCTTTGAGCAAATACAGCCAACACAACGAGGTAGTACCCTGGTTGGATTACAGGATAGTCATAACAAAGAGGGATACTTTTTATTTTTTTTTTTAACAATCAAAAATGATTTAATACATATTTATAAATAATTTTAATATAATTACATTTGTTTTTAAATTTTACAAAATGTTCCCGGAAAAAAAAGAAGTATCATGGAGGAGCTGTGTGTAGTTCATAAGGAATCTAAGACTTAAGAGGAAAGCCATATTTCCAGCAATAGGCCTAGGAAAGTACCATTGTAGCTGAGCAGGAAGGGGACTTCAGAAGAGCCACTTCTCAGCCTAGCCTTGAAAATGCAGAGAAATCAGGCCATGGATAGAAATAAATTTTCTGGTGACCTATTTCCCCTCGGGCAAACGTTGGAGAAATGAACAGTATAATACCCAGTTCCTTAAACACAGGTAGAGAAAAATGGGTCCTCCTCAGTCAAAATGTGAGTGAAAAAGTGACTGACTAAGAAATGTCTAGTTAAGAATGGGCTGTAAAGTTAACTCAAGGTAAAGCCACAATCTGCCAAGTTGCTCTTGATTTGTAAAGACACAGACAGACAGACAGACACGCACGCGCGCGCTCACACACACACACACACACACACACACACACACACACACACAGATGACAGAGCTAGAGAAAAAGAGAGGGAGAGAGACAGGGAAAATTGAGGAGGGAGAGAAGAGGAGAGGGAAAAGAGGGAGAGAGAAGAAACAAATAATAGAAGAAGTGGACCTAGTTTAAACATTAATATTTTAGTAGTTTTCAAGAAAATGATTACACTTAAAATGCAGCAAGCTTACTGCCTGGTCTGTGTTAAATCAGAGATGTTGCACCTAACCCTCAAGAGACTGGAGGCCCCAGGGAGTTTTGAAGTCAGGTGCAGTGGGGGTGGGGTGGAACATCCTCATGGAGACAGGGAGGTAGGGAGGAGTTATGGGATGTGGAAGAGTCAGCTGGTGGACCAGGGGTGGGGTGAGGAATAAACTCTGGAGTGCAAAAATAAATAAATAAATAAATAATAACTGAAAAAAAAAAGATATTTATATAATCACAAGAGGAAAAAAAAAAAACCTCAGCAAGCCTGTTACCTTACTTTGTAGCAGAATATTAATTCTTATTTCAGTGGTATGCAAACATTTTAGAGCTCTTTCCTCTCATCATTTCCCATCTTTGAAACATGTTGGGGAAATGTGTCTGTTAATCCTGAATTTTCTACAGCATTTTGATAACCTCAAGTGATCAAGTGAGATGTATAATGCTAACACTAAGTAGACTTTTATAGTTCCCAACATTTTTCCTTTTTTTTATTTTATTAGATATTCTCTTCATTTACATTTCAAATACTATCCCGAATGTCCCTTATACCCTCCCCCCACCCTGCTCCCCTACCCACTCACTCCCACTTCTTGGCCCTGGCCTTCCCCTGTATGGGGCATATAAAGATTGCAAGACCAAGGGGCCTCTCTTCCCAATGATGGCCAACTAAGCCATCTTCTGCTATATATGCATCTAGAGACACGAGCTCTGAGGGTACTGATTAGTTCATATTGTTGTTCCACCTATAGGGTTGCAGACCCCTTCATCTCCTTGGGTAATTTCTCTAGCTCCTCCATTGGGGGCCCTGTATTCTATCCTATAGATGACTGTGAGCATCCACTTCTATATTAGCCAAGCACTGGCATAGCCTCATAAGAGACAGCTATATCAGGGTCCTTTCAGCAAAATCTTGCTGATATATGCAATAGTGTCTGCATTTGGTGGCTGATTATGGGATGGACCTCCAGGTGGGGCAGTCTCTGGATCGTCCATCCTTTCGTCTTAGCTCCAAACTTTGTCTCTGCAACTTCTTCCATGGGTATTTTATTCCCTATTTTGTGGAGGAATGAAGTATCCACGTGTGGGTCTTCTTCCTTCTTAGTTACCAACATTTTTAATACAAATTTCTGCATAAATTTTCACTTTTATCTCAAGAATTGATGAGACCTGTTTTTAAAAAGTTGCTAAGCAATTCAGAGTGTGTGTATGTGCATGTGTGTATATGTGTGTGTATGTATGTATGTGTATGAAATGCAACAAACCAGTTTTATCTCTTGAAAACCAAGTCAGAGAAAATGGTTCAGCCATGTCAAACTCTGGCCTGTTGCCTCCATGGAACTAAGGAGAATAATGAGTGTGGCCCAACACAAAACCATAGATCTATTTAAACCATTCTGGTTAACTTGACACAGCTAGAGTTAGCTTGGAAGCGGGACCCTCAACTGAGAAAATGCCTCTATCAGTTTGGCCAAGTAGGCGAGTCTGGGGGTCATTTTTTAAATTAATGATTGCTGCTGCAAGGTCCAACCTACCGAGGGTGGTGCCACCCTTGTAAGTGAACCAGTATGTAGCATTCCTGCTTGGCTTATGCTTCAGTTCCTGCCTGCAGATTCCTGCCTTGATTTCCTATCTTGGATTGGTTCAATGATGGACCGTGAACTGAAGGTACAAGAAAACTCTTGTCTTTCCCTGTGAGTGCAAATTAGTACATATTATGAGATTTTTGTTTTGGGGGATTTTTTTTTCCTTTTCCCATTGAGTGACACTAGGGTAGGTAGCCACTCATTTCCTGTTTCAAGATTTAGCTAACTGGTAATTACTAAACATAAAGCAGGACTGTTGTAGAGTCAGGGGTCCAGGCCATGTATGTGAGAGTCAGGGGTCCAGGCCATGTATGTGAGAGTCAGGGATTCAGGCCATGTATGTGAGAGTCAGGGGTCCAGGCCATATATGTGAGAGTCAGGGGTCCAGGCCATGCATGTGAGAGT
The DNA here is from genome assembly GCF_900095145.1 of Mus pahari. Taxonomy (NCBI): domain Eukaryota; kingdom Metazoa; phylum Chordata; class Mammalia; order Rodentia; family Muridae; genus Mus; species Mus pahari. Next base: position 10,917,797 of record NC_034591.1, read on the forward strand.
CAGGGTTCCAGGCCATGTATGTGAGAGTCAGGGGTCCAGGCCATGCATGTGGGAGTCAGGGTTCCAGGCTATGTACGTGAGAGTCAGGGTTCCAGGCCATGTATGTGAGAGTCAGGGGTCCAGGCCATGTATGCGAGAGTCAGGGGTCCAGACCATGTATGTGAGAACGTAAGTGTATGTAGGAGAGAGAGCCAGACTGAGAGAAATTTATTACTGTTTTAGTTTGGCCTTCAGGCAAGACGCCAGAAGTGTCTAGATACTCACTTTTCCGTGAGGTTACTTTCTACATTACAAATTAGACTTGTCTTGTGTATGCCTGCGATGAAAATTGTACCAAAAATGCTAAAGTTTCTTCAGTCGTGCCTAATGCTGAGGAAAACAATTTCCCAAATGTTTTCTACTCTGCCATGTTGTATTGTTACATACACCAGAGAAATAAAGAATTGCAAGGCACTCCTGCCCATAAAGTTAAAAGTTCCTGAGATTTTGTATTCTTGGATTTACTAAATATTCACTTAAAACATAATATTTTAAATACTGTTTCTTGACTTTTTGAATCATGACTAATAACCTGTTGGTATGTGTTGAATACAAGTTACAGAACAGAATGCTGGTGTTTTGTGTATTCCCTTATTTAATGTTGATCTCAACTCCACAAAACAGGGGAAATTATTTATCTTTTTTTTTTTTTTACAAATGAAGAAATCAAAGGGCTGAGTAGTCAAATAATCTGCCATGGACAACACATATGAATAATAGTTTCAGCAGCTGTGTGGCTATCCAAATTCCCTCTTCATTGTATTTCCAGCTCATATGGAACCATGGTGGCACCAGAGTATTGCCATTATCATTCAAATGGCCATCATTTGGCTTGGGAGAAAATTAAAGGTGGTGCTAAGTAGCCTTTTGCCTAGACTTGTGATTTAGGAGTTGGGAATTCAGGCCACTTTCAACCTACATGAAGGAATGGCTATACACTCCCCCATAGGAGATTTCATTTCCTCTCCAGATATATAAGGTGTTAATGCAATATACAATTTTTTCTTCCAGAATAATACATTTAAAAAAAACGTCTTCAAAGTGAAATAGGAAGGTGAGTATCAGAGAAGATTATTTTAGAATGCAGTCCTATGGGAGATGGAGCAGCCTCGTAAGATTAAAACTGATCTGGTCTGTAGTTATGAATCAGGAACAGCTGGAATGAATTTAGTCCCGAGGAGCTGAAAGGGAGGGATATAAAAAGTTGAGAGCCTCATTGCTTGGTGCTGAGGTCACCTGCTTCATCATGGACTAAAATAGACAGAGCAAGTGTTGAGAATCCATTCTGCCCTCCCTGGCTTTGTAGCTTTATTTTTAGTGTGCCACCAGCAGTTGGGAGTATTTTTTGTTCTATGTACCTGCTCAGTCACATTTGCCTTTTCTCTTCTAGGCTTTTCCTCCCCTGACAGGTGGGAGGGACTTCTGAAAGGATGCCAGCCAGCCTCTGGATGTCAGCTGTGTCTGATACAGTGTGCATCCCAGCTATCAGAGATGTACAAGCTTACCTTTAAACCAAGTTTAGTGAAAACGAAAGAACGTCCCATAGCTACTGATGTAGGAATGATAAAAATATTTAATAAAGAATGGATTAAATAAACGACTCTGATAAGGAGACAATGAGAAGATATTTCTCTCAGGTACTCCACAAAACAACTTAAATTTGTATCACAGAAGTCCCACACAGAAAATTCACACTTTTTAATGTGATAAAAGAAAACTCATTTTTTTATTAATAGCATATTTGTGTTTTTCTTTAAAGAAGTTAGGGGAGTACTGTTTTGAGATTTAGGTACAGTGTGCTGATTTTTTCAAATTAAAAGCACGTGCAGTAATTAAAAAGGCAAGGAACAATTTCCAGTCCTAGTATATTTAAGACCAAGGTAACAATGGTGGACAGAAGTGATCTTAGACTGGAGTTTTCCTAGGGACTGTCACCAGCCTGGTTCACTGGAACGAGGAGGTGGGCAGTGCTTCTAGACTGTGTGACACTGCATACCTGTGTCACCTAGTGAATTTTCAACACCAGCAGTGACCGTGCTTTGTCATAGGTAGTGCTTACAGAGGCTGAGCTGACATGACCATTAGAAGACATAGCTTTATTAGAAAAAAGGAGAGTATACTGTATACTTCCAATTAGAGTTGGCTTCCAAAACTTCTAGGAAAATACCATTTAAAATATACTACCATTTATTAAAGACAAACCACAAGGCTTTCATTACCTAATACTCTATAAGTAATCAAGGATTTATTGAACACCTACTAAGTATTACAGAAGTTAGTAATGAGGCGTCTAAGAGATATGATCTTTAATTCTCAAAGATTGCTATTTGGGAAACCAAGAGATATAACCAAAGAAGCATTTGAACCTCCAAAACAGTGTAGGTCACAGCAGTGTCGCAGCTGTATTGTCCTGAAGGCAGAAAGAGAAAGGACAGCTCTCAGCTCTTGCGTTGTAGAGGCTTCCTGGAGGGAATGACTTTTGCAAAGCTTCCAGGTTGCTGCTTTGCTGTTGGGCCCAGCCCAGCCTCCTCTCAACCCTTTAGTGATTTTTGAATCTTGTTTGTCCCTACCCACTCTTCTCTCAGAAAATAAATATTTTTCATTGAATCATATCGTCTTGGGACTACTTTTAATTAGCTGATCGCCTTGCGTTTACAACTCTTTGGGACTTGAACATGATGCTTCTCTAAAACAGGCTAGCTTTTGATCTCCCTTTAATGGAATGACTTAGATTCCATGCAAACAGAGTAGCTTGAGATTTCTAGTTTGAGCTCAGAAGTAGGAGAACGTTAAACAAAATTCAGAAGTAGGAGAACATTAAACAAAGTGAAGATTACATAATGTGATTGAAAACTGTAAAGTTATTACATTAAGAGAGTTCAGGCTTCATCTACTGTGTTCTGTCCCTGCTAAGTGAAGTTTTTCTCATTCTTATGTTTACCACTTCCCCCAGGTATTAATTACCTCTACTTAGGCAAAGGCGAGATTCAAAGAGTTTCCAAAATTGTACTGTATAAAATTATCAAGTCGGGAGTTAATTACAGTACAGCAGTCCCTCAGAAGCAGGGCTCGTTTACTAATGTTGTGCTGCCCTGTATAAAAGGATATGGGAGAAAAGAAAAAGGAATGAAGAGGCTGAAGGGTAGAATGCTTTTTGTGGTGGCATTTAGTATGAGCTCTTCCTGATAGGGACAGGAGCTGTTGAAGGTTTCCGGGTAGTGCACCTGCGCGTGCGTGTGTGCCCATGCACATGTGTGTGCTTTTTTTTTTTTTTTTTTTCTGAAAGTGGACTGCTTCACCTGTTTTAGAAGGCTATTCTTGCAAGAATGTATAGGCATTAACTTGATAACAAAATGTCCATTCATTTAGAAAGTATGTTATATGTCCTGGTTCTATACAGGGTTGAGTCTCATAATTTAAATAAGCATCAATGAAAGCTTACCATATAGAACATTTCTTTGGATAATAGGTAGTGGTGGTAAGCGTTGGGGATAAAGATGAATATGATATAACGTTTGCTTTTTTGCTTATCTTCTTGTGGGTCAGCCAGCTGGTTGACTGGGTTCTGCTTGAGTTGTTTGCATACCCAGTGGTGACAGTGGTAGATTCCAGAGCTAGAAAAATCTGTGAAGGGACTATCAGGTCTTTTATAGTGCTGTAAATCATGCCAGAAGGAACGGCAGTGTGTAGAAAGCGGGACTATCAAAGTCATATGGTTAATATAAAAACAGTAGAAATGGAAATAGTGTCAAAAATGCTGGTCCAGGTGAGTAATCTGCCTCCCATGTACTCATAGGCACTGTGAGTATTCTGCCTCCCATGTACTCACAGGCACCGTGAGTATTCTGCCTCCCATGTACTCACAGGCACCGTGAGTATTCTGCCTCCCATGTACT
>NC_034591.1:10922261-10946906 GCF_900095145.1 Mus pahari
ATAGGCACTGTGAGTATTCTGCCTCCCATGTACTCATAGGCACTGTGAGTATTCTGCCTCCCATGTACTCATAGGCACTGTGAGTATTCTGCCTTCGATGTACTCATAGGCACTGTGAGTATTCTGCCTTCGTTGTACTCATAGGCACTGTGAGTACTCTGCCTTCCATGTACTCATAGGCACTGTGAGTACTCTGCCTCCCATGTACTCATAGGCACTGCCTGTGTGGAGAAGGGACGGTCTTTTAGAATGCTTCCTGGTTATCTAATTTCATTTGAGTTTCTTGAACCTTTAGATTTTATATTTAGATATAAGTATCTTACTGTTCCAAATATCTGTAACTTACATGGTGTGAAAACAAATTCACCCCATGCTTACCGTCTTTGTAAAATGTGTAGTCTTATGGGCGATACCATCTTTGACATGATTCTGTATACCTAGTAAAGTAGTTTACATCTTGATAAGCTACAAGAGGCATTATATAAGCAAAAACATCTAGTACACTATGTATGACACTGCATTATACTATTCTTCATGGTAGACTAGGACACTAATATTCCACTAGATCTGATGTCTTTCCTCATGACCGACACTCAGTGAAGTGTAACGGTCAATTATTATTGATATGATCCGAGTGATGTATGGGCATCAAACCCTCTTCCTTGGCTTTGGAAGCACCATGATTCAACTCATCAGTATAGCTTGGTGCTCGGGCTGAGGAGAGGAGTAAGCTCTGAAGTTATTTCAAGGAATTCTTAAAACATTGTGGGTAACACATACTGTCTGTGGATTAGAGACACTAGTGATCTTTTTTTATATATATTGATTAATTCCTTTTTCCTCTGCATGTCCATGCTGTTGTTCCTTAATAAGTTCATTTAGAACTTTTATGAATTTATAATAACGTGTCAATATAAGCTACTTCTTTTGAAAAATTTAAAGATCAGCTGTTGTGTTTTTACAGGCCACTACTCTTTGAGTCAAAATAAACATACCTCTGAAAGGCAACTTTCATGAAAATTAAGAGAGTGTTGCTCTGATTGTCCCTTTCTGTGGTCACTGTGCAGGTCATCAAGGCATTCATCTCACAAGTGGAAAGCAGCAGTAGCCCTCCATTACTTGGCAGATGCAGGAAATTAAATTTTATAGAGGTCTCACACATCTAGTGCATTCATATTTAGCTTATCTTGTACTATGAGAAACCCTTATGTACCCAAGTGAAGTTAGTCAGCTGTGGTGGTCAAATCTGCTCCCCACTGATTCTTTGAATTTCAAATGCATTTTCTGGATTTGGCAAAGTGATCTCACACTTGCCTCCTAGTGTCCTGGGTTAGCCATGAGGGTGGCAAAGAGAAAGCATAGAGTGAGGGAAACTTCCAGGAGGTCATAAATGTAGCCTGTGCTGGGGTCTGGCTGTGCTAGTCACAGTCTTTAGTTGGACAGAATATTTGCCATCAGCTCTATCACACTTGCATCATTATCTATCACACGGGGCATTCAGTGGTTAGGATGGTTTTTAGTTTTGAGGTTCCTGTTGGAAATTCCTATAGAATACTTTTGACACATTGGACATTTTCATTAGAAGAATATGTGTGGAAGAGAAAAGAAAGCAGAAATGTCTGAAACAATTAAAGTGATGAGACAAAAAAGAAAAGAAAAGAAAAGAAAAGAAAAGAAAAGAAAAGAAAAGAAAAGAAAAATAAGATGAAAATTTCCAACATCAGCAGATGAGGATTTAGCATTCAAATGGTTTCTGCAGCTATGATTTCTAAGTCAGGCATTCTCCAGCATGTGGAACACTTTCCTTTCTCTGTACAACTCCGACATCTACCCTTAAATTTACACAAGGATGGAAAGAGGGAGTGTAGACACTCTCCCAACTGACAGATGTGTGCTGTGCTTCTCACACTGGAAAACCAGCTCTTAGGCAGTCATGATGCTGTAAGGTGTAGGGACATACCCAGTCATGTTCCTTATTTTCTCACTTCCACAAACCACCCTTCTACTAAAATCACATAGACACAGTCAAGAGCTTGGACTTCGCCTTTCTTAGCCGCTAGCTGATATTTGTCAATACATTGTAAATTCGGCAGTTGGTTGTCTATGTTTGCTTGGCCAGGACTGTTGTAGTACTTTTTCTCAGATATACTTTACTCTAGCTTTACTTATTTGGTTCTGTTTACACAATTAAATTTATTTTAGGTATCATTTATATATTCTTAGCCCTGTGTTTTTTTGCAAAAGTTTTTCTGCAAAACTTTTCTACATTTAAGAAGAAGGTGTATGGGTGGTCTACTGTTTCCACATTACTGCTTTTTTCTTATCTTAACACATCTTTTCTCCTTCTTTGTTTTGAAAGCTTTTTTTTTTTTTTTTTGGTCCTTCAGTGAGAACAGTGACTTCTGCATGGCCAATCAAAATAACTTAAAATTAAGGAACTCACTACCACTACTTCTTTACCTTCCACAAAACCTTATATCCACAAAGTTAGCTCTAACAGCCATAGAATTGTGTTTAGTAGATTTAGAAAGCTCTCCCTCGTGAAATGGAAGCAACTGGAAATCAGCTAAATCAGGAAAGTGTCCTGAGTGCTCTGGATTCTTCTCTCTAAGCTGCCACTTGCTGCCCCTGGTAAAGATAGCTTCCTAGTAGAGTGGCAGCAACAGATGCTGAAACCTAACCGGGAGTCTCAGTGAGCAGCTCACTGCATTCTCTGGCCTCAGTGACCCTCCTGCTGACTGCGGAGTGCCATGGTGAGAGCTGGCCACCATGGCCTGCTTTCCTCGGCTTCAGTTGAGAAATCAGTACTACTGAGTTATCTGGTTACTTGGAAAACCAACCCAAGTGTCTCTTTGATGTTTTGCTTTAGGTAAGAATTCTTTAATGTATTAAAAAAAAAAAAAAAAAAACAAGTCTGTAAACACAACACACCTAAATTTAATCCCAAATAACTAAATGCAGTTTAAATTGTGCACCCTTATTAAGAGAGAAGGCCGTTAGAATTGACCTTAGCTGATGCAAAAACTCTTCTCGAGCGTATTTAGATCCAGCCTGGCAGTTAAGATCTGGGTGAGCACTAGGCATTTCTAGATTATGAAAAGCAAGTTTCACTTAACAGTCTGTACTGAAACTAGTCTGTTCTGATGTTTGTCCCTATTGCTGATCTTTAGCTATCCAAGTTCCTGCCATGACCTCTTGCCTGCACACTTGTTACTTGTTACTATGTGTCCTTCTCATTGCAACCATGAGGTTCCTTCAGGTCACTGGCCTCTACCATCCACTTACGTGCCTCTCATTTGGCTAGAGTTTCAAGCATGTATTTAGAATTGTGTCTGGAATTTGACTCTGGTCTGTGTTCCTTTTGTATCTTCCCTTGATTACTGACTTAAAATGTAGGGACTGAGGGTCCAGGACAACTTAGTTAGCAACACTGAGTTTAATCGTTTTTTATTTAATAGGAGTATTCATTCACTATGTTGGCTGAGTGAACTTGTGATTCTGCAGATCTTGAAAACTGTATGTGCTTGGTGACATTAGTGTAAAAGGCCCTCCTCTCTATTAAGATTTGGGACCGTTTCATTTGTAGAAGGGAATGATCAACTGTAGCTGTGCCTTCAATGTTTGCCACTCTCGTTCATGTTCTTATGGGTATGTATGTCAAGGTTATACTATTGAAAGGAATAATTTGAAAAAGGAGGTAAGGGCTCAATTAGTTTTTACCTATTTGCAAATAGCGAATTAATACTTTATATAAAGTTTTCAGCAACCCCCTCAACCTATCCATTTATTAATGGTAAATATAGATATACAGGTGTTATATCACTATGAAAATAATTTTTCTTTGATTCTTACTATCATATGAGATTAGTTCAGTTTTTAGAAAGCTCCTGGAAGCTCACAATAGCAGTTAACAGAGTAGAGCAGAAGCCAGCCAGAAGGCCCACCAGCATCCATTGAGATTTTTTTTTTACCTTTTTTATTTTATGTTTTATTTTTTAACTTATTTTATTAGATATTTTCTTCATTTACATTTCAAATGCTACCCTGAATGTCTCCTATACCCTCCCCCCACCCTGCTCCCCTGCCCACCCACTCCCACTTCTTGGCCCTGGCATTCCCCTGTATGGGGCATATAAAGATTGCAAGATCAAGGGGCCTCTCTTCCCAACGATGGCTGACTAGGCCATCTTCTGCTATATATGCAGCTAGAGACACGAGCTCTGGGGGTACTGATTAGTTCATATTGTTGTTCCTACTATAGGGTTGCAGACCCCTTCAGTTCCTTGGGTAATTTCTGTAGCTCCTCCATTGGAGTCTCTGTGTTCTATGCTATAGATGACTGTGGGCATCCACTTCTATATTTGCCAGGCATTGGCATAGCCTCACAGAGATAGCTATATCAGTGTCCTTTCAGCAAGATCTTGCTGGCATATGCAATAATGTCTGCGTTTGGTGGCTGATTATGGGATGGACCCCCGGGTGGGGCAGTCTCTAGATGGTCCATCCTTTTGTCTTGGCTCCAAACTTTCTCTCTGCCACTTCTTTCATGGGTATTTTATTCCCTATTTTATGGAGGAATGAAGTATCCACGTGTTGGTCTTTCTTATTCTTGATTTTCTTGTGTTTTGGAGATTGTATCTTGGGTACTCTAGGTTTCTGGGCTAATATCCACTTATCAGTGAGTGCATATCAAGTGAGTTCTTTTGTGATTGTGTTACCTCACTAAGGATGATATCCTCCAGATACATCCATTTGCCTAAGAATTTCATAAATTCATTGTTTTTAATAGCTGAGTAGTACTCTATTGTGTAAATGTACTGCATTTTCTGTATCCATTCCTCTGTTGAGGGACATCTGGGTTCTTTCCAGCTTCTGGCTATTATAAATAGGGCAGCTATGAGCATAGTGGAGCATGTGTCCTTATTACCAGTTGGAACATCTTCTGGGTATATACCTAGAAGAGGTATTGCTGGATCTTCCGGTAGTACTATGTCCAGTTACCGGAAGATCCATTGAGATTTAAAAAGATTTATTTATTTATTATATATAAGTACACTGTAGCTGTCTTCAGACACACCAGAAGAGGGCATCAGATCTCATAACAGATGGTTGTAAGCCACCATGTGGTTGCTGGGATTTGAACTCAGGACCTCTGGAAGAGCAGTCAGTGCTCTTAACAGCTGAGCTGTCTCTCCAGCCCTCCATTGAGATTTTAGTGAAACTAAAGACTACTTAGCCCAATCCACCTGCAGGGAGGTAGATTGTTTCTCAGAGTTACAGTTCAGTTTCTCCAGAACTGTAGAAGCCTCTCTCTGCTATCCTTAAGATAACTTCCACTTGCCAGTACAGGAAAGGTGAAAGGAGTGATCGTAAGAAGGAAGGCTATCAAGGAAAGGGAAGCAGATGAATGTGCTGGCTATTGTTATCAACTTGACACCGTCATTTGAGAAGAGGGGATCTCAATTGAGAAGGCACCTCCATCAGACTGGCCTGTAGGTAATGTTGTGATGGGTAATGCTGTGATAAATGATTGGCATAGAAGGGCCCAGTACCCATGCCATCTCTTGGCAGTGATCTGGGTAGAATAAGAAGGGAAGCTGTGGGAGCCACGGAGAATCTCCTTGACTCTTCCTTAGTTCCAGACTCTGGTCTCTTTGCTTGAATTCCTTCCCTGGCTTCTCTTCATGATGGGCTGTAAGCTGTAGGGTGATGTGAACCACTTCCTCCCTGGTTGCTTATGTCATCACAGCAACAGAAAGCAAGCTAGGATGATAGGCCAAGACTTGTGAGACGAACAAGAAGAGCAGGGGCTGGGGTCTTATCTCAGTTAGAATCTGAATCAGAGTTGTACAATACACGCAGTAAGTTACACACATATCTGCCATCCAAGCCCCGAGGTGTGCTGATCAGCCAGATTTGTCTCCTTGGTGTGTTCTAATAGACCAGTAAGAGACTCCAGCTCAACCCCCCCCCCCAAAAAAAAAAAAAAACCACCACCACTACTAACAAAAATCCCTAAAAGATACCAAAAATGGCCTACACCTGAGGGAACATCAGAGACTGTTCTTTGACCTTCACACCGGATGAATATACCTTTCTCTCTTTCCTTCTTGCCCCCCTCTCCCTCTCCCTCTCCCTCTCCCTCTCCCTCTCCCTCTCCCTCTCCCTCTCCCTCTCCCTCTCCCTCTCCCTCTCCCTCTCCCTCTCTCCTTCTCCAGGGGAGAAGAGGAAAAGAAGAGCAGCAGTGGTGGTGTAGCATCTTGAGCACCCTGTTCATTTTGTATATATTCAGTACTCCCAGCATTTGATGTCTTGGAATTAGTTTGATCTGCCATTCATGCACACAAACATACATCCGTTTATTTAACTCATCATGGAGAATTAAGAAGCATAAATTCATGCTTTGTCTCATTGAAAACCCTGTTGTTAAGATCTGCTTTCTAAATGGACTGATGTTTGTCCTCACTGCAGCTAAGGCAGTGAAATTATAGGAGTAGGAAATTGGCTAATTTGCTGGAATAAAAAAAGCATGAAAAGATAGCACCCCTGCTTTCCCAGCTGTGTTTTCTTTCCCACTCAATTTTTAAAGTCTCCCTCCTGCCTAAGACTGGGCTGTGAGCTGGCAAATGCTTTCTTACCTACCGGCACCTAAGGCTTCCCTCAGCCTGGTGTGTCCTATGTGTTTAAGGAATGACTTCATCCCTGAAATTTTAGGTGACCCATAATTGGACACAGCTTCCTTGCAAGGTTCTGTCATTGGTCACATTCTACACCTGCCTCATTCTCTCCTGTGAATATCTCACCAGGCCCTTAGTAAAAGTCATTTTCTTATGACACAGATACTAAAGCATTTTCCTAACTGCTGTGAGCTTTGATTCTTCTAGTATATTATTTTGGTTAGTTTTTTTTCTCCTCCTCTTTGTAAATGCCTATTATTAAGCATGCAATTGATTAAATGAAGTCCCAATGTACTTACTGCATTCAATAACTGTGGCATATGTGCTCAACTTACCTTCTGTGCTATTAATGGCCTTGCATGTGCCTCATAATAACCTTTATTGCTTGTATTGTCATCACTATCTACCTTTGTGTTTTTCTCCTTGTCTACTGTCAACGCAGATGTTATCTTTTCCAAATGCTTAGTTGTGAGATGGATACTGTACTTAAGGGTCAACATTTATAATTTACAAGTGCTTAAACCTACAAAGTGATTGAATAAGTAAGGAAACAAGTACAAGGAAATGTTATGAGAAAACCAGTATGGAAGTATATCAAATTTTGTTACAGCATGTTTCCTTAGATTACTGGAAGATTATTTATTTAACAGAATAGTAGGTTCTAGTCTAAGACCTATGACCTAGCCAGCCAAGAATTTTTCCCCCCAGCTAACCATGCCAGGAGTGAGTTCTGCCTTGTGGAACAGGGTTTAAATCCAATCACAAAGTGGATCATATATACCACTATTGCAACAGTGGGCATATTTTGCCAGGATAGTTGTTATAAGCTTGCAGGATTCACAGTTGGAAAAGACTTGAGTGTAAGTGAAAAGAGTCATTCTATCTAGCCTGTAAAGAAGACACATAATCAATGTATTTTATTTATAAGCTGTAAGCTTTGTTTGGGCAGGTTTGGGGGAAGCTATTCTAACTTACTTCCTGGCCATAATGGCCCTTGTTACTTGCTGATTTTCCTGGCAATATGCTCATGGTCCATCTCCTCTCATGACAGCCTCTTCCACCACTATGTCCTTTCCTCTCCATATCTCTCTCCCTGCAACCTCCTCACTTGATCCTCAAGTTCCTCCTTTCTCCCTCTACTGCCCAATCACTGGCCTTTTATTGACCAGTTAAATTGAGAAGCAAGGTTCACATAGCATCATTTGGCATACACGAGGATCTGCTCATCGGGTACAACCAGATCTCGAGAGGCAGTATCTAACATTATAAGAATATAAGCAGCATCTGGACCAACCCACTGTACTTGATGATGACTTTCTCTCCCCCGTAGTATGCACAGAACCTCCTAGCACCATAAAAGCTAGCCGTTAAGAATAAAGTTTCCAGGTTGATACCAGCTTGACTTCTCCATGTCCAATGATTCAGGAATGTGGTATCCTCAGCAATAAGGTCTTATCATCAAGATGGAGGGTAACCAGGAGCTGTGTCTATAATGTTTGAGGGTGTCTGCGGGATTCCACTGTCCAACCACTCAAAAAGATGTAACCCCTATTTGATATGGGGCTTCTTATTTGATAGTCAGTGACATATGGGAGGTGACTTTGTCTCTGCTATAGTACTGCTTGCCTGTTCCTTAGTAATGAGCTGCCCCTTACGTTCTTATCTTCACACACTCCACAGATTAGCATCTCTTAACATTCTTCACAGAAGGCTTTTATTTTTTTTTCCAGTAGATGGTGATTAACACAGAGAGGAACGACCAGTCAATATGCGTAGAATAAGACATGTGGAGAGTGCAGCTGAAAGTTGGACATCTGTGTTATAGGCATCATCATAGAAGAGGAGGTGGAAAGAGTATAAGAACCGAGGGAGTTGGTGCCTCTAGCAAAACAGTATTTGTTGGGCATGACAGCACAGATATACACAGAAACTCAGACTGGCACGCACAACAGTTGCACAAGACCAAGCCAGCCATCATTCTGGCACAGATGGAGGAGGGACTCATGAAGTCCCTTCCTCTGAGTGGCTGTTGTCAGTCAACGGCTACCAGGGCAAGGTTATTAAGCTTTTTTCAGGGACATAGGCATCCCATTTGGCTTGTTTATATTTCTTTACAATTCTTTTGTGTTCTCTTTTATGTCATAAAGATGGATGTGAGAACGTTAGTGTGCGTGTAATAGATCTCGTGGTAGCCATACTCAAGAGAGCACAATCACTGTTGGAGAAAAGTCTTCGGATAAGAAACGGATTTTAACTACTGGAAGTATTTTTAAATATTAATGTTTCATTATATTATGGTAAGTGTAAAAACGTGCTAAAACTTCCTTTGATATGGCTGCTGTTACATTAAAGTAAATAGGGACTAGTCAGTATGCATAGACTGTGACATGTGGAGAGTGTAGTTAGGTTTAGTGTCCTTCTTCCCAACTGAGATATAGATTGTATTTGCTCTGCTTTTGCTCTGCCTCTGTTTTTCTACCACGGATACAGTACTAATATTGGAGTAACTACCTAACTCGCATATATTTCTGTAGTGTTCAGAATGGCTTGCCTGCTTATTTTATTGAGAGTGAAGTGCTATTTTTTTGTGTGTGGAAGGTCAGTACTTTCTTACATTAAGTTGATCTTCATTTATATCACTTCTCTAAAATCATATGTGTCTGGTCATAAGGGAAAGTTTTGCAACTGTTATTTCACATTCCTTCACCTATTATCTTTTGCACTCTTCCCCTCCCCCACTTCTCATTATATTTGAATTGTTTAGGCCTAGACTAAAAAATGATAACCTATTCTCTCGTGGTTATAAACTTGGCAGAAGTAGTTGATAATTCTAGAACTACAGATAGAACTTGGAAGAAAGAGGAGTGACTTTCAAGGTTCGGGATAATGGAATGGCTTCAAGTGGTTCTGTTGCCTTATGTGTTAACACAGGGCATCAGAGCATTTTAACCCAAAGAGAACATTTCTAATTAGGCTCAGTGCATTGATATGAAAAAAAAAAAAAAAGACATAATTGTTTTCTTTTTCCAAAAGGTTCTAATGATCAGTTACCTTTTTTTTTTCCCTCTCAATCACATTAACACAATCCCTTCTAAGTTCTTAATGATTCAATATGGCTCCCTCACAGGAGTACTTTGCAATGAAAGAAACATTTAATGAAGAAGAGAAATCATTCTAAAACAACAAATGACTAATTAAAGATGGGAAGGAATTTAGTTTATTGAGTCTCAGTGACTGTATTTAAATTCCATTGTATGGGACCACCTCTGTGGGAACATTGCTTTCTGCTGTGTAAAGAATGCTTACCGGAAACAAGAAAAGACCTGGGGCTTTATGTTTATCTATGACGTGTAAGGCATTTAAAAGCCAAATATAATAGTTTTGTGTTATATCCTGTCTTGGCTTGTGCCATTAATATAAAAGATTAAGTCTATTGCTTAGAACTTGAGTCTATTGCAGCACTGGGCCATCTGAAGTTGTGGAAAGAGTGAGCAAGTGAATCCATGAGAAAGAGTCGTTCAGACTACACTGCATAATTTGCCAGCCACTGTAGGCGTAGTGCTGTAACTTATGAGTGTTTTGCTCTGACACATTATGTCTGAAGTATGCAGCAGGTGTCCACCTAATTGCATAAATTTGTGACCAATGTGTTGTCAGACTTTTAATACAGAACATTTCTTTACTCTGGTCATCTGTGTTTTTGAGACTTTTATACGATCATATGAGCTGTTAGTGATGTTCAATATTAATTAATAGCCGGTAAACGGCAGATGTTAAGACCCTGATGGAGACATGTTAATACACTTTATGGAGCTAGTAGGCTTTATGGAGGTGTTCAGTTTCTTGTCAGAATTTGCCTACCCCTGCCCGGGTTTTTCATGCTGTGTACCTTAGAAAGAAGAAAGAAGCCGGGCGTGGTGGCGAACACCTTTAATCCTAGCACTCAGGAGGCAGAGGCAGGCGGATTTCTGAGTTCGAGGCCAGCCTGGTCTACAAAGTGAGCTCCAGGACAGCCAGGGCTATACAGAGAAACCCTGTCTCAAAACAAAACAAAACAAAACAGAAAGAAAGAGGAAAGAATTCCATTGCCCTTCCCCTTGTGTTTCTTCATGGGGAAATAGGCAAACAGACAGGAAAGAGTTAACTCTGTGTGACCGCTTTTGTAATGAGAAAATAAAAGTAGCCATTCCTTTAAGATAATACAATTCCTAAGATGCTTAATACAAAAGCATTTCATTAGCTACCTCTGTCAGTTCTCGTAGTAATCAACATTTTCTATAATGGACTTATTTATATAGTATTGTATATACTTGCATTATGTGAGCACAGGATTGTTGATTTCTCAAGGAGAAAGATGTCCTGTACACCCTTTGTATAGGATAGGTGACAGATGAGTATTGAGCCAGTGGGATCATGTGCAATCACAGTATTTGCTAATAAACCCCCTTTTTAGTAATATCACTTTGCATCTTTGCTATTTGTTTCATCTTAGGTTCATTGCTAATGCCACTTCTTGTCACTGCTCCAGTCCTTACTGTCTGCTTTTAAAGAGAATCTCTAGAGAGTCTATCATTTTTCAGCCCTATGTCATGCATGGTTAGTTATCTGAGAGCAGGCCGAGGATTCAACTTTCCCAAGAGGGTGTCTTTTACTCCAAGAGAGTATAAAGCTTCACACGCTATAGTTGTTACCTCTCCTTTTTCGAGAGGAAGATTAGACCTCTGAGGGGATGGCTCTGTCCCCTTCTATTCTTGCAGGTACTCTTCCAAGACTCTGTATTTGCGTGAATCAGAACATTCTGCCCCGTGCAGCTCTAATACCCACATGGGCTTTGCCCTTTCTCTGAACCTTCTCAGCTTCTGCAATGCTGTTTCATCTTCTGCTGCTTGTTTTCTTATTCCCTGAAGACCCCAGAGAATGTCCCACTCACTCTAATTGTCTTTTCCCTTGAGCTTTCCTTGTACATTTTAGAAAGCCTATGTAACCACTCAGAGTAGCATTGAAGAGATGTATTTTATTTATCAACAAGTTATAACACATAGAAGCTTTGCAGACAAATACTTAAGAATTGAAACTTTAGAATTATTCCAATTGCTTATGTATTTACTATCCATAATGTAGTCAGTCTATTAATTATTTTTAAGTATACTAGTTCACACAAACCTCTCAATAACTTAATAAACTAAATACGGCTCCTTATGCTTAGAAAATGGGGAAACAGCGTAGGATTTCTGTGGGCACCCGTAAATCAAGAATGGAGCATCCCACCCATGTCTTTGGAAAGTTGTCTAGCATCGTGATCAGAAAGCTGCTGGGACAGGCCAGCTACAAGAGGAACTCAGTAGAGATGCCATTTTATTTACATGCTTGGCTGTTGTACATTTACATGTTGCTTTATTAGCATAATACAGCTAGGAGAGACGTAATCGAAAGTAAGCAAACTGTTCTTCGAAGAGGCTAATCATCTATAAAATATAAGTAATAGAACTAAACTGTTGACAGTGGCCAATTTGGCTCTCAGTGTTTGTGGATTTCTTGTGTGCATTAATGCATTTGCAAAAACAGAAATAATAGCAAATCTAACTTTTCATAAAGAAAAATGGGTTTTCTTTTCAGCAATTTTAAGAAACTAGAGACAAAATTCTGTCATTTCCCCTTTCTTTTGAGTTATTTTAATAATTTTTAAAATTTTGTTATTGTGGGGAGAGAGGGGAGGGCTTGAAAGGTCAAACCTTGTATGCATGGAGATTTTCACTTGATACTGCTTGGCTTTGTTTTCTTGATTGACATGTGTGATCATTTATAATAGGTTAAAATGTATGCTTGATTCCTTTGGAGGCTACAAAAGGATCAAATTGGGGGTAAGCAGTGATATTTCTCATTTTAAACTTTATCATTTATCAATGGTGAAGGCATTGGAACTCCTCTTTTCTACTTGGGGATACACAGAGCAGTGCTGGTAACTAGAATTATTCTACCATGCACAGAGCACAAGAATTTTGAGAGTTAAAATTTGAGATACTTTCAACATAGTATTTGTGAATCAGACACACATATTCTCAGTTTAGTATGCAAGGAAAAAAACAAAACAAAACAAAACACCACAGGGCCTCATAGGAAAATGCAGTGAGCCCCCTGAACCTCCACAAAACAACTGGCCCAGAAAAGGGGTGCAGTGAGATCGGTGGTGTGGGGCTCAACAGTATTTCTCTCCCACATTCCCTGGAGCAGCTTAGAGCAGATACTGCCTTGTCCATCATGACTCTTAGGAAGAATGGAAAAATAAGTCACCAGCGGAATTTATTTCCAATTCTGTGATGCTCTCCCCCAAAGACCACTAACCAAAGCGTCTGGGCTCTATTTCCTTATTGACACATCCTTTAGTTTGTAACACTTCCATTTAGCCACCACTGAATAAAGCCAAACCAACAAAGATAAAGCACAGCCACCTTTGAGGGTGATGTACACAGAAACTTCTGGAATATTTGTTGATTTATAAGGTAAAAGTGAATTTATAAATAGAATATCTTCTGTCTCATATACGAAGGCAAGTGGGAAGGTGGAGGGAGGAAGTACAAGAGAGAGGAGAGAGAGAGAGAGAGAGAGAGAGAGAGAGAGAGAGAGAGAGAGAGAGAGAGAATGTTTAAATAAAGTAAGCACCCATTTGGATCTGTGACATCTAACATCTCCATTGAATCTTTCATTGCTGTATCATCTTTTCAATATTTTAGGGTTTCACAAATGAAGTGTGCCATCCTGGGTTATTAAACATTTGGGAATTTAAAGAGATCTTGGTAATCCAAGATGATAATGTTTTAATATGTGTTAGAATTATCATACATGCATGCCTAGTTTATATATTGCTACATGCTACATGGTAATTGAAGCTTTGCTCTTTAGATTTTTAGGTAGCTTAACAGTTAAGAAAATGTCTGTTTTAGAATGAGATGTAGGAGTTATGGTTAATCCCAAGATTGCTTTAAATTATGAAGGGTAATAAAACCATATACATTTCCAAGTGATAGACTGTAAATAAAGCTATCTTTTTGGTTGCATTTTTCTTTTTTTATATTTAAAACAAATGATGATAGGGAAGGAATAATGGTATAAATGCCTTCCCCCAGCCACTCCAAGAACTCATTTTAATAATTTATAAAGGATATATGGCCAATGGAAGTTATGTGTCCCAGTTATTCTTTAAGTATATCATGTATAATATCTTTACTGTGCCATCATTTTCACTATATACATTAAGAGACTATTCAGATGATGTTAATACAATTATTAGACATAATTTCTTTTGCTTGGTAGTTAAAACTCTTCTTAAGCAACCAAGAACAAACCGTCATCCTTTTTTACAAGCAAACAAGAGTAGGCAGGACACATTTGCAACCTTTGGGTGGTGTCTCTCCCCTTCCAGCTTTCATGGTGTGCTCCTGTAGAGAGCTTGCTTTTCCCAGACAACCCTTGGCTTCAGAAGGTTAAGATCAGCTTGTTCAAAGGTAATTTGAGACAAGAGCTAATTTCTTCACTCCACTGCATATGCAAATGCATCATGCACCTTGACCATCATGACTTGTAGGAAGTCCTGTGTGTCCAGTGAGCCCCCTGCTGTGTTCTTCACTTCCCAACAATGGGCAACTGCATTGACACAGCATTCACGTGGGAGAACAGAGCAGAAAGAGAGAGAGAAGTCCACAGGGCCCTGGAGTTTTTTTTCCTTATTTTGCCTTTTGCTGCAACCTCTGCTCAGTGCAAGACTGCAAAAGACCCAAGAGTTCATAGACATTTCTTTCACCAAAGGCATTTCCTAAATTACTGGGAAAACTTTTGAGTTTTGTTATTCCTAGTGTGTTTTTCTAACTCCTATACCTAAATGGAAGATTTAGAGAATATTCCTAGATAAAAACAAACTTACATGTAGGATTGAAAAACGTAACCTTTATAGGTGTTTTCTTGCTATAGCATATGCAAAGTTATGTGTGTGTAAATGAATTCTTTGGAAAGTGAACAATGTATCTTACACTAAAACCAAGGAGATTCTGAATTGGCTGGTAAAGCCCGCCCTCCCTGTACTGTAGCAGATGGACAGTTACAGCAGAGCTATCAGCTCTGTTGCACATTCATTCACCCTGAGCATGCATAAGAAACAAGGAGAGGTGCTGCGTGGAATTATGGGAGTAGAGATCTCTATGGCACTGTCCCTCCATTCTCTAGAGATAGAACTCCTCCCATATGTAAGTTAACAGTCTGTTTCCTCTTGAGACTCTGCGAACTTTAGCCCCAGTAAAGACGGAAGGTTTTTATTTATTTCCTTTTGACATTCAGTCATGGGAAACAGAAAGAAAGATGAGCAAGGCACAGGCTGACACAAGTGTGGCCCAAAGATGGCAAGTGCTTCCCAGATCCTTTCTAGTGTCTAGAAGCTCAGTCGTGGTAAACCTGGGGGAGGGAGCCTGTAAGTGCACAGAGGAGAAAGCATTTGTGCCGGGCCTGTCGTTCAGCAGGGGCACAAGCGGACAGAGCATTTTAATACATTACTGTGACTTATGTTCTGTCTGTGTCCTTAATCGATTCTTACATCATGCCGAAAGGATTTTTTTTTTTTTTTTTTTTTTTGTGGCACATCAACATTCTCTTCCTCCTTTTCCTCTTCACCCTCCCCTTTCTTCTCTTCATCTTCCTCCTTCTATTTTCTTCTTCTTCTTCAAGAGCTTTATATCTGCTCATTTTGTCATTAAAACATGTTTGTTTGATTTCTTCTTCATTGATCTCTGCCTTATATTCTCCTTAAAGTTACTAGAAGCTACGATTTCTTTATTCGCCCATCTTTGTCATTCATAACACTAGTGAACTAATAAGTTTTAAGCTTCTCGTGTTTGTAGGAATTAATTGCAATATTTATTTCATATTATGACAATTTTTTCTGGATAAAAGATTATTATTTTCTTTTTATTTGACTATATTTTATTTAGATTAAATAACAAAATACTTTGCAACATAATTTTATTGAGAACCAAGAGCTACTATTGCAGAACACCATTAACTGGAGGCTTAAACAGGAAATACATGGGCATTCTGGAGAAGCTTCTAGTCCATTCGCTCTCAGGTGAGGGCCATCTTCCTGCCTGAAGAAGGCTGCGTCACAGTACATCCTCTAGGAATGAAAAGGGACAATTCCATTCTTTTCTTACAAAGTCCCTAATTCTACCATTTGTGCTCCACCTTCCTAACACCATCAAACTGTTATCCCTCTCCACTGGTTGTATCTTCTAATGCAGTCACATGTAAGAAGTTAAGGATTCAGTACATGCCTTTTACATAAAGGTATCCAGTGCAGTCTGGCATCCAAACCAAAGCCAAAAATGCTACGGGATTTTTATCACCCAAAGCATTAATTCTCTCATTTTTAGTTGAACTGAATTAATAAAAATCATAAATATATTTAACCACAAAGTAGTTTTCTCTATCTTTTACCATTTCACAGTTTGATATCAACTGAAGTATATATGGTAGAAATATATTTCATATGGGTCTGTATATCGTTTCAGGAGCTAGTATTTCAGATAATTAAATTTTAGTTACCTATGTGTCCTCTTATAAATAGACATTTATAAATAGCAGGTGCTGATGGCAGGCATATTAATTTGTGTTAAAGAACTTTTAACAAAATGGTAAATTAACATGTGCTTTGGTGAAGTTGGTATTAATATCAAATTTACTTAATTCAGCTTATGGGAACTTAAGTGAACGGCCATCAGTGCAGGCAAGGCAGACAGCTCTCATGAGGGTCCTGAACAGCATGGAGTCTGCCTTGAAAGCTGCGGCCCATGCAGTGATTCCTGGACTGCGTTCCTTTTAGAGTCTGTGAGGTGCCTTTCCTCTCTATGTGAACATGCACACAACTCCCCTTCATTTTATTATCCCATGTCTTCTGTGATTTGTTTTTTTATAACCATGAGAAAAGTCTGCCTTGTTCTTAGTCTGGTATTTGCTGCTTCACTTCTCTAGACTTCTGTCTGCCAAGGAGGTCTGGGGATGAACGACTGAACGGTGAGTAGCTTTTCCTTCGGAGCAGCGATGGTACAGCAGGGGCTTGTGCCCATTAGTGTCCATGGGCTAGCAAAATGTAGCTCTAGGACTATCTTTTCTCTTTGGAAAGGAACAGTGGCCTCACATCCTTAGTCAGAACTGAAGTTGTTTTTAAATTTGTCAGTTGGAGAAAAACGCTCAACATGAATGAATTATGAGTTATTGTCTGACCAAGGCTTTGGAGTAAGTGGCAGATGTCTAAATATTTCTAGAGGTTGATTTTTTACAACTTTGGCTGGCTTTCAGCTTACTGGGTGAAATGTCAATGTGAGTTCTTTTACTGAACTGAAGATGTTGGAGAAATTACATTGTCATTTTGATAGAAGTAATAGAATGATCAAATCTCGACCGTCGAGCAGTAGGAGAATTAAGTCGTTTTCAGATCCCGTGCTAGATTTCCATGCATGAATGTCTGTAAAGACATTTGCCCCCTTTTTATTTTCAGTAACACACTAAGTATTTGTGGACATCAGCCCTATAATAGACTTTATATCCTTTCTAGATGGTTAAACATGTCACTTAATTAGTCTTAACCACCAATAATTCATCCAATCTTTTCAGAAGTACCATTTTAGGCATGTTAACATTTATGGCCTCACAAAGAGTATTACTGAGGAGGTGGGCCCCTTACATATACTTAGACAAGCAATGGTAATCAGAAGGTCATTTTCTGATTTAAGGGGTCACTTTCCTTTCTTGTCTAGAGGGCCACCAACCCGCCCACCGCCCCTCCCCTAGCAACCCTCTGAATGGTGTCTGTGAATGGACCACCATGCCTCTGTTTAGTCTCAACCCTCTTGGCACATGCTTGAAAAGAGCAGGTGCAGGTCAGAAGTGAATGGGACAGCCCAGGATCACTGCTGGGAAGCATGCTCAAGTAGGCATAAACTACTCTGGGAGTGACCTCCCAGAGCAGAAAACAAAAGGGAGCTTTTGAGTCCTAGCCCTGCTTGACAGAGGGCATGTGCTGCATGAGAGGCTAGGGAGGAATGGGGCCTGCTTGCTTTTCACTTTAGTTCTAGTGAATTTTACAAGCGAAGGAGAAGCTGGCAGAATAGCAGGGGGCTTGGCTAGACTTAACCCAATGGCTATGTGCAGTTACCCACATATCGGCTTTCTCTCTCCGTCTCTGTGTTGATGAGACCCAGCTTCCCTGTGAACTTTATTTTTGTTACTTAGTGTTCACACTATTCTATCTAAAGAAGGTTTCAAGTCTGAAAATTTTATTTTTCTCATTTTGGTGGGATTGTCTCATTATATGATGCAGGTAAAGTAAGTCCATTGGATATAGGGTGTTTTAGGGGATGCTCATATGAATGTATATAGATACTAAAGCAAAGAAAATTCTACAGGTAAATTCTACACGGACAGGTAAAGCAAATGTGAATAAAAGGGAGGGACATTGGTTTGCTAATATAATTATATGGCTATGTGAGCTGTAGTGTGAAAAGTTTAATATACTTATGTTAGTCATTATGGTTACTCAAAATTGACCTGCAAATTGAAATTTTGAGTTATCTAGAAGCAAATGTGGAAGCAAAATGAATTATATATTTAGCATATGTGTGCATGTAATATAGTGATTGACTCTGTGACTGCAACTTGTTCCTGGTCAATAGACTTGAAAGGACATCTTCCTGTGGGTTTTCAGCTCAGGGCTTACTGAAAGAATAGTAGTTGCCAGCCTGGAGTTTGTAAATCTTCGATAACAGGTCACGATAAAATAACATCAGATTCACCAAAAGGACTTCTGTTGGGGATAATGATATTTCAGTTTAAGACTTTAAGATACATAACAATTTAGATTCTGAACAATAGTGCTTCTCTTCTCCAGGCTAAGGATGGGGGGCAAATATACATAATGTGAGATTATATTTTCCACAGGACCCTAGAATCCACATTTTTTTGGTAAGTATTAACAGAAAATAGAATTATCTGGAAGCACAAGCTGGGGTCATGACAGGTACTTCTGACATTTTTCATTTTCCAGTCAGTTGTTAGACTAATTTTTTTTATTTTACTCTTATTTTCTTTTTGGAGTTGAGAGAATTTGAGTTTTAAAATGTGCCATGCTTTAATGCCAAACAGTACCTTTATACCACATTGATAATTGGTAAGAGGTAGTGAGAACAGAATCTCAATGCAATAGGCAGTGATTTGTCAACAGTTATGTGTCAGCAGGGAGAAGCTGGATCATCAGGGGTGAATCCATGTGGCAAGGGATTAACTTTTTCTTACGTTCTATGCTTAGAGAAGATGAAGTGGTGTCTAAAGTCCATGCCAGTTCCAATGGATTCTTTAGATATAAAATTATTTTAATATTTATTTTTGACATTTTAAGTGTGTTTGTGTGTGTGAGGGGGAGAGAGAGAGAGGGGCGGGAGGGAGAGGGAGGCTCCAAGGTTTTAATTGTTAATATAGGATCATGGTAAAACACAAATGATACATTATTACCAGCAAAACTTACAGAGGGAAAAAGAGGAATGTATATATTGGGTAAAGACAAGAAAATAGCACATGCCATTTAATCTTTATATAGTTCATGGATAGATTGAGTAAATACTGAAATATTGTTTGCGGGTAAAGAATCAAGATCCAGCAGTAACATGGATGAATATAGTTCACATTAAAGAATTAACAGAAGCTAGTAAAAATAATTATACTATGGAGTAAAAGTAGGCATGGGATGAGAGGAAACTTTAATTTCCTCTGTTTTTGTTTGAGACAAGGTCTCCCTGTGTAGTTCAGGGAGACCTCAAATTCACAGTCCTCAATTCCTTCTGAGCATTGGGTTTGTCTCTATGTGTCACCATACCTAGCTTCTTCATCTTTTTCTTTCTTTCTCTCTTTCTCTCTTTCTCTCTTTCTCTCTTTCTTTCTTTCTTTCTTTCTTTCTTTCTTTCTTTCTTTCTTTCTTTCTTTCTTTCTTTCTTTCTTTCTTTCTTTCTTTCTTTCTCTTTCTTTCTCTCTCTTTCTTTCTTTCTTTCTTTCTTTCTTTCTTTCTTTCTTTCTTTCTTTCTTTCTTTCCTTATCTACTTCTATCTGTCTATCTATCCATCTATCTATCTATCTATCTATCTATCTATCTATCTATCTATCTATCTATCTATCTATCTATTGTGAGATGAGGTTTGAATCTCAGGGCTTACACATTCTAAGCCCTGAAACAGAAATCTCCACATAACTTTAATGACTGTAGAATCCATACTTGGAAGAGAGTTTGGTGCAAGCATCCTTCAGGGATTTATTGACCAGTTTGTTTCTAACATCAACCACATATCTTAGTGATTTTCTTTAATTGTACATGATCCAGGATGGCTGTAGCTGCCTGGTGGTAATGGCTGTGTATTTAATTACAATAAGGTAAGAACATCAGTCTTATTTTCCACTAAATGCACTTTAGATTTTATCTTTTTAGGCCTTAGAAAGAAGTATTACAAAAACAAAAAAACAACCAAAATCTTGTTCTTTTTTTTTTTTTTTTTTTTTTTAAAGTGTTACCTCTGCAGGGTCACAGCAGGGAGTCAAGTTTTGATATCAAAGACAAAGAGCAGTGACATAGACCCCAAGACAATGCTTATTGACAGACTTAGCTGGAAAACATCTTATTGAATCACAATTTGGGGTCTAGAGAGCCTAAGTATTCCTGAAAGCTGAGAGCAAAAGCAAGGCACAGAGAATTAGGATTGCCTCCACAAAGCGCTTGTGCCTTCGTTCTGATCTAAATCCTCAGGACCCGAAGGAGAAGGGGAACATGGGTATTTTTGATCCTGAGACATATCGCTCTCCTGGCAAATGCAGAAAACACACAGATCCCTATTCCCCAAGCAAGCCATGGTGATTCCTGCTTGTAGGATCCATGCTCCATCGATGTTTTGAGTGTGAACAGTCTGATGAAGGAGTAAGTATTGACTCTGAAAAAAAGTAACATATTTTAGGTTGTAGGAAAAGAAAAGACAAAATAACCCTTTTCTTTAAAATTCACTGGATATTTATGCTTCTTTTAATGATGATTTCTAAACAACAATGGTTATTACTCTCTCTAAAGAAAAAGTAGTTTCTAGGCCAGGCTAATAATAAGATGTCGAATCTAACAGATGGTATAAATATATTGATCCAATTGAACTATCATGGTATAAAATAGAAAAGTAACTCTGAGGGCTTAATGACTAGAGAGGTGTTTTTTGTTTTTTGTTTTTTTTAATTTTGTGAAAGAATAGATGTTAGAGATTAACAACTGACAGTATGACCTAGATAGTGAAGAATACATTTTTATTAAGAATATAACCTGGCAATTTTGGACAGTCTATAGAATTTCTTTCAGAAGATTTGCATGATGGATTAGGTTGAGTGGAAATGAGGTAACCTTTGGGGTGTGTGTGTGTGTGTGTGTGTGTGTGTGACATGTTACACAAGAAGGTTCAATCGATAGTATTTACATTAGAGCATAAGTTTGAAGTAGGTAAGCAGCATATATCATTTATGGTCGAATGCACGCCATTAATCTAGCATGCTGAATGATGGAAAACTGTTTTTACGTGGCAAAAGATTAATAAGCCTCCAATCATCGCTCAGCATTTGTGCTAAAATCGTATTCGTTTTCCCTCTGCTTTCTTCCATTGTCTTTAAACCAGCATTGTTCAGAACAGCTCATTTTCATCAATTGTTGGGCTGAAATGCTGTTGAAAGCAGAATATTGAATTTGTCAATGTCTTTGAAGAAAAGAGGAAGGAAAAATCTCAGGGAAATAGCCAAGCACAGGCAAATTCAAAGCTCTAAACCATATATTCCAAGACATTAGATATAGAGGTGTATATGTGGAAAAGAAACACGGGGCTGCTCTTTTCAAAGGGAGAATACTTGAGCCACCACTGGCCCTTCTGAATTAAGAAGATGCCTGATATTTTGGAATATCTCTTGTTTGTTTACTGTGCAAAGAAGATACAGTTCATATACAAAGGATGGATTTTTTTTTTTTTTTTTTTTTTTTTTGCTTTGGTTGTTTGACTTGAATATAATGTGACCTTTTCTTTTGGGAAGCAAATCAAAGACAACAGATATTGTAAACTCTGAGTGTTACAAAGTCACTGTCAGAATTCAGGATGCTTTATCCTTATGGCAACAGTGATGCTGTGGGCATTAAGGCTTGCTTCATCGCCAGTGTGAGTGGCAGGTACTTATTGAGCAGCTTAAGACCTTTAGAAAGAAGGAAACTAGTCCATTAAAAGGCTGTCGTAATTTAGAAATATATTGGATGGGGTTTAAAACTACAGTTGGCAGTCTTACTGCATTTCTTACCCCCTTCTAAACTTTATGAATTATAAAACGTCAGCCAATTTTTGAAAGAAACATGGGTTTCTCATATTTTTCATGAGGCACTGTGCTGGAGGCCCCAAAGAGCCCCTCCATGACGTTATTTTCTGTACTGCTGGCGCTCACTGACAGAGAGCGCAGTGATGGGTCGGTCATCTTATCCCCTTGATGGGCAGCCAGTGTGTTTTCAGTCATTAAGCTGCTTCAGGGAGCCAGGGGAGCCTGAGGCGATCACCAGTAAACTGATTTTCACCCCAGAGACATTGCAGACATGCTGTTTGGAGCTGTAGGCAATTAAGACAACCTATGATGAAATAAATAATATTTAGGGAGCACAAAGCATGACGCTACATACAGAAAAAGAGCACATGCTATACCCACAAAAATTTGCACCTTGTGGAGAATAAACACAAAGAAGTCATTACATTTATGATGCCAATGCTTTGAACCACAGAATCTGTAAAGCACTAAAGGCAGCAGGCATCCCATTTATGCTGTGTGTGGTGTTATGGAGAGGGCACAGTTGAGTGCAGGCAGCCTCTTGGCTCATCTTATAATGGAGAGTTGGGGAGGCAACTGAAGCCCGGGCACTTCCCTTATTTGTGCTGAGGTGGCTGGATATGTGCGCTGGGAACCTGCAGCTCCAAATGTGTTGATAGGACTTGGGAATTTCTTCAGGGGCTAAAGTGATAAGAAACCATCCTGGGCATTCCTACTCCCTTAAGATCCTGACAGGCAGTCAGTCATCATTGCTTTCTAAATCTCCCGGGGCCTGAAATAGGACTTGTGGCAGTGCCCTGAACTTCTCTATCACAGATCTCTTGTGTCACAGAATAGATAAGGAGTAAACTCAACTCATTCTCTCTCTCGAAAAATTCAGTTTTAAAGATGGATTCCTGTATCTGTGTTTTCTTCCTGTCTTTGATTCCAGTTAGGAATGACAGTTTTCACCTGCTTTAACTATAGATATTAAAATCCAATTTAATATCCTTAAGAATAAATCTTATGTTTCTTAATTTGTTTCATATTTATATTATCTATCTGTATGTATGTATATATGTATGATCTATCTATCTATCTATCTATCTATCTATCTATCTATCTATCTATCTATCTATCTATCATTTATGTTGTCTGAGGAGGGACACATGTATACTATGGTATGATTGTGAAGGTTAGTGGATAACTTGTTAGTTGGTTCTCTACTTCAGTCAAACAGGTCGTGCAGATTAAGCCACCTCTCCAGGCATTAAAAGAAAAGTGCCTTTACCTGCTGAGTCCCTGAAACCAGTATTCTACATTCTAAATCTAGCCACTTCTTTAACCTTTTATAGAAATCTTTTATGTCCTACTTGACAAGTGACTTTGTTAAAAGGTTTCATAGGAGTATTCTGAGTCACTGCACTCAGCAGATATTGCATTCAAGGCCAAAATGGATCTTAATCAGAGGGACACAAAGATATGAAATTGTTTCAAGTTTTCAGGAGGAGAGTTGGTTGTCTCATTTCAGAATTCCTGAGCTGCCTCAAATCATGTAAGACTCATTTAATTGACAAATTGTGCAACTGCAGTAGTTATGAATCACAGCAAATTTCCAGAATATATAATTCTCTGCTGCCCCATTTATACATTTTTAAAGAATATTTTTATTTGTTTTACTATATTTTTACTTAAAAAACCTAAATATCTATATTATGGAAATCAGTGGCATATAGAAAAAATATTGAGGTATTGTTAAAGATAAATCCTACTTTTGCATACTTGTTTCTATTTTTTTTCATCTAGCCATTTGATGTTGTATAGCTGATTTGCGGCCACTATCGGCTCTTATTAGAAAAGATGAATGTACCAATGACAAAGGTGTGGATCACAGTGGAGGAGGGGTGGGTGACATAGTGAGTCTTCGGGTGTGCATGTGTGAAATGTCCTGATCTATTTGTACATTTCCCCAGGGAATTCTCAGGCAATTAAGTCAACCTATTACAAATAGAGCCCTCTCTGTATACTCTGATTTGATAGGAGAATGGGTAATTCCTGCTAATGGCTAGTACATCTGTTCCATTACATTGTTTTGTATTGATGCTTAATTAGGTGTCAAGTTGGAGGAGGGGAGATTGTGGAAGCATGATTCCCTGTTAAATGTCAAAGACTTTCCTTAAATTCCCTGTCTTTTTTAGCATACACAAGACACTTTGACAGGCTTTGTGCTTTTCTGCCCTTAAAACATTTGCAGTGTCTTAGAGAAGTGTAATGTTCTCCTGGGAGGTGAGCTATATTGGAGCTGGTTTGCCTTGAATGTCACTTATGTCTGCTTTCCTGTGAAATGACCCTTGTCAACCTCTAGATGCAACAAAAGGAGGGCCTCCCATGGGAAATTCTTCTCTCTCTCTCTCTCTCTCTCTCTCTCTCTCTCTCTCTCTCTCTCTCTCTCTCTCTGTCTTTTGTAACCCCAGCCAAACCCCAGAGTATTCCATTAGAAAATGGTGCCCTGACTTGAATTGAAGCTATTTGAAAATGTGTAACTTCTTTTCCCTATATGTGCACATTAAAGCAAAATGAACCA
>NC_034591.1:10947496-10956575 GCF_900095145.1 Mus pahari
GATATTAATATGATATAGAATAATGATATTAATATGATATAGAATAATGAGTAGAGCCATTGGTTATAACAACCTCAATGAGAAGCTATTTTTTTCTAACAGGGATGGAAGCTAAATGGTAGGTTAGTATTATAACTAATTATTCTAGAATGTATTCAGTTCCCAATTTTATATTTCACTTGTTTTTGGTATCTTAAGAAACCCTACATTTAAAGATAGAAGTTCTATACAGTTTCAAAATATAGTTTAAACCATTCTAATTCTAGATGCCATAATACTCAGCCACATACTAATGGTAAATACTTTTCAATTCAAGACAAAAAATTATTATTAGATAGTTAAGATTTTATAAATAATTATAAGATTCATCTTTACAAATCATATTTTAAATTTGAGTAATTGCATTCTCTTATATTTTAGAGATTATAAAGTTTAAAAAGTCTTTAGTTTTATACTATTTTTTATCACATTGAATTTATTTATATTTTGTTAAATTAGCCAGTACTGTAAATTATTTTTTTAGAGAATGGGTTTGTAGATGTTTGAAATACAGTGAGGAAGCTCACTCTGATTTCCAGAGGTTTGCACATGTTTCTAGAGGAATAATTATGCTGGATATACTACAATGAAGTTGTACCTATCGTGCATGTCATAGTTTAGTTTTGTGTTAATATTTGTTTGCTAATTTTTTTTGAAAATTTCAGTGTAAGACAAATTATACACAGTAGTTAATTACTACTGTAAGGCAGTAAACTTTCATACTATATAAATGCATATTAAAGATAATAATGCAAATACTTTGTGGCTTTGGAGATTCCTGTGAATTTATTCAATATAGGAAATTGAAGACTACTTAATTTCAGCTGTTTTAAAAAGTAGAGTGATTATTCAGAGTAGGGAAAATACTGATTGAAAATTTAATGAAAGCACAAAACTGACAATTCTGCAGTGTCCTGGTCTGCATTTTAGAATAAAATTGTATGTTAAATACATCCGTGGATTTTGATAAAGTGAACACGATTTTTTAACTTTGTCTAAAAAAGAACCAAAACATTTTTTGGTATAAGTCCATACTGAAGGGACAATCATTTCAGTTTAAAATCTGTTCCTTCCAGCAAAGAATATGAATTTCTAGATACATAAATAAATCATTTGTTTCCGATCCCCAAGTGTTAGCCCTTGGTGCTGTAGTGGGCCGTAGCACAACCGCAGAACTGAGGAAGGATGTTTTTATGAACCAGGCATTTCCTTATGCTCTCTCTACATAAGGTTGTTAGGGATCCTCGCAAAAGTTCTGTTAGAAATGAACTCACTAATAGGGAGCCCAGGATTTCTCTCTGAGTGCACAGCCTGAATGTTAGAGTTGAATTTGCTGCTATCCTCTTGATTGGGAGGACAGTGTTCTCAATTACAAAGGTGGGGTGGGTCCTTTCTGCCTTTGAAGACAGGGGTCTTTGCCCTTCAGATATTGATTTTTATTAAATAATAATGCACTATGTTACAAAAGATGCACAAAGAGTAAGTTATATGCAAAGTAAATTACAGACGCCACATTTTAAGACTCTGTGGCTTCTGCTACATTCTCTAATGTTTCTATCCTTCTAAAGCATTTTCTG
Source organism: Mus pahari (assembly GCF_900095145.1). Classification (NCBI taxonomy): domain Eukaryota; kingdom Metazoa; phylum Chordata; class Mammalia; order Rodentia; family Muridae; genus Mus; species Mus pahari. The sequence continues at coordinate 10,949,113 of NC_034591.1, forward strand.
GTTTTGTTCCTCCTTCTGTGAATATGTATAGAATCAAATAATAATAATAATAATAATAATAATAATAATAATAATAATAGTAACTACTCTGACTCTTTTCAAGTTTTTGAAGTGGCTTTTCTCTGTCACCCAATGAAGTCTAGAGATCACTGTTTCAAACTTGGCTGTCATTTTTGGGTAGACTACGTTGGCTTCGAACTTGGAATCTTCCTGCATCCACCTCTCAAGGGCTATGGTTGAGGCCTGTGCCACCATGCCCGGAACCATAGTTATTTTACAATCACACCCACAGCCACATATACATATATACATACTTAGTTATTCTAAGCGTGCATGCGTTGATATGTACTTAAGCAAGAGCCCTAACAGTATATAAAAGTCCAGGACAGACCGAGTCAGACAGTATACAGCAGGATGCTGCACTAAACCATATACTTGACGAAGTCTTTCAAAGGGGTGGCACTGGAAAATTCACAAAGGAGGAATGGCAGAATTAATCATGTAATAACATCGACATTATTCATTGTACATTTAATGAGTCCCCACTATGTGTTGAGCGTTTGTCATTCTCATTGTCTTGATGTGCTTAAAGCGTAATGGAGTGTTTGAGAATGAAATGAATTCTTTGAAATAAAGTATGTCCATGACAACTGCCTATAGATTTTATTACATCCTTGAAAGAAATACATTGAGGAAAATAGTGAAGTTAGCTTTAAAACATGGCTACATATTTTTCTAGGAGTATTTAAAAGAAAGCAACCGTTCCACCAGAGGTATGCAAAGTAACAAATGTGAAATTTCCTAGTAGCTAGATAGATGTGATGCAGCTTGTGACATCCTATGCTCATAATAGCTTAGCTTTCTGAGTTTTCCACCATATGATTTCAAGATGCATTTCTGTTATTCTCCAGTGCTGAGGTTGAGCCAGCTTGTAGCGCAAGCACAGAATTTAGTCAATGTGTATGCCCAAGATGGGCCTTACTGACAGTGCCTTGGTATATACCCCACACTGGCCTCAAACTCTGTTGTTCTGCATCAGTCTCTCAAGTTCTGGGATTTTAAGTGTGAAGTACCATGACTAGTTAAGGTAATATTGATGGACGATTAGACTGGAAGTAAAGAAGACTGTGGCTTATGAATGTTCTTTGAAAAGAATACCTAAAGTTTAAATTCAGTAATTTGTGAATAAATTTCAGAATTTAGAAAAAATTGTAGGCTTTAGTTATAACAAGGAAAAGAGTTTTAAGGGCTTTATTTACTCATTATTATTTTCAATAGGAATGTGTAATATAGAATATGCCAAGTAGCATAGGTTTAATCTGAAATATAAAGAAAAAAGTACATTTTTTGTTTCAAGTCTAATGGAAAGATATTGCTTGATTTTTTTTTGTTTGTTTGTTTTTGTTTTTACAATTTCAAATTCTGCTCATGATTTTGACTGAGAAGCCAGCTCGGCATCATAGAGCATAATAGATTTTAAAAATTAATTTTAACTGTCAGAGACACAATGTTAAATAGCACCATCCATGTATATATTAGCTGTGTTTCTCTGAGGAATCTTAATACTTATCTTTCTCTCTAATTTTTTAGATACATAAATGTACAGTGCTGTCGGTTCAAGTTTCTGTAAATGTTTAGGAGTATTCTCATAATTAAAGATGATGCTGGCAGTCAAGTCAATGCTGTAGATAGCCACTCTAGTTAGCATGAGGCTGGTCCACAGCTGGTCTTAGGGGCAATGCCAGTAGTCTCCAGTCTTTGGTTGCGTTGAAGTTGCAAAGGCACATTTGTCCCTGGATTTTCTAAGTTTCTTTGTCAGGAAAATGTAGTCTGTTTGTCTTTTTCTCACTCTAGATAGACCTGAAATGATTTATGGGTGTTTCGTATGAAAATTCAGACATTTGAAAGAGAGATATCTTTTCTATGTAACTTAAAGAGAAGTTTAGAGTATTTGTATTCACAGGCTATTTTTATTCATTCTCCATTGTATTAGCCAATTAATTAATAAAATGAAGTTATTAGACCCTCCTCTTCCAATCAAAACTCCATCACATCTTGCTTGCACACTTGTTTGCCCATTCTTCTTGCTACCTCCATGGAGCCATTTATTTATTTATTTATTTATTTATTTATTTATTTATTTATTTATCTATATATCTATTTATCTATTTATTCAGTTAATATTTTATTTGGGAGGCCAGTTATTTCATCCCAGTGTAAAATCTGAGTATGTTTCCTTTGGATGAAGTTTTCCTGCACATTGCTGATATGCCTCTGAAAGTAACAGACAGAAAAAAAAAACAAAAAAACTACTGCAATGTTTTTTGAGGGTTTGGAGAATAATCAAAGTCTAATTTGGAGACTCCTAAGGCAAAGCCAAAATGCCTTTGTGGTCAGGAATGCTTCTCTGAGGTGTTGACAGTTGAAAAAAGAAAGGGAAAAAACACAGCAACCAGAATTAGGGTATGACAGAGAAGAAAGAATAGATACAATTAAGAAAACACTTTTCCTCAACTGGGGCAAAATCTATACTTTTGGGATGTGAATCTTCTCCCCAAAGGGTAGTCTACACCAGCAGACCTCCAAACCTGTGCCTCTTAGCTATCAGGAGGAGGGTGAGCTCTGGAGTTCCTTATCATTTGGTCTATGTGCCCTATGAGAATCTTAGCGTTCAGTTTTCCCTAGGTTATTTGCTGGGGTGCTAGGAAGTAAAGACACCTCAGACAGAATTATAGAAGACGCCAAAGCCCTTCCCATGCTAGCTTCATTACTAGATTCCGGTCAGTCATTTTGTCAAAGGGAAAAGTAACTGGTATGGCTATGCAGATCCGTCTGTAGAGTCTCATCCCTTACATAGGCCTCTGCTTATTAGCCACCCAGGATGCCTCCAGAGACAGGGAAAGGTGAACAGTGGTGCATGAAGTCTAGCTTATGGTACAGTGCTCTCATGTGCCCAGCAATTCAATAATCAAAACATCTTTTATGGATATGTTAAACATAGCTACAGTGAGACAGAGAAATAAATATTGAAGTTTGTGGCTCTGTAGTGACCAACCTAAGACTTGCTATGAACAATCACCTAGTCTCTGATTTTTCTTTGTTCAATGCAAACCAGTTTTTCTTGAATCCCTTATCCACACTGAAAGATATATTCATGGGTAAAACAATCAATTGACACTATCCTCCCTAGCAATAAACTGAGTGTAAACAAAAATTACTTTTGTTATAAATAAAAATGGCCGTGTAGAAGAATTGTTTTCATAGCTTTGAATAAAATAAACCAAAGTGCTAGAGAGGGTGGTTTAGTGGTAACAATATTGCCTAGCACTCCCAGAATACAACAAGATAAACAAAAGTACACAATACAGTCATGTAACTATGGATTCTATCATATTTTAATCTATAGTACTATTAACTGCAGATGTTAAAAGTTAGAGTTAAGAGTTTAATTAAGTATTAGCATATTATTTACAGTTTGTTTTTGTAAAAAGCCCTTTTAAAAAATGTTCAGGATAAACTTGAAATATTTATTTTGTAACTCTCCTGCCTCAGTTTCTCAATTTTTGTATAAAGGCCAGAGTCATTACATTTTGCAAAGGTTCCACATATGGCAGACGCTATATTCAGTTTTCAAACTGTCCGTTTACTTTGAGTCTCTCTCTCTCTCTTTTTTATAACTTATTTATTTTTACTTCATGTACATTGATGCTTTGCATGCATGTTTGTCTGTCTGTGTGAGGGTGTCAGATCCCCTGGAGTTACAGACAGTTGTAAGCTTCCATGTGGCTGCTGGGAACTGAACCAGCAGGGTCCTCTGGAAGAGCACCCAGTGCTCTCAACTGCTGAGCCATCTCTCCAGTCCCCTGGGTGGTGGTTGTTGTTGTTGTTGTTGTTGTTGTTGTTGTTGTTGTTTTCTTCTTTCTTCGCTGCTCCTTCTGACTCTTGCTCCTGCCTTCTGCATGGTCCCTCTTGGTTCCTTACCTTTCCTTTGAGCACTCTGAATCTTTCTTGGTTTCACGCTTCTTCTTTTAGCATAATCTGCCAGGCCCTATGCTGCAAATTCAGGGAGAGCTGATTAATGCAGAGCATATTATTTTCCCTGGGTTCCTAGGTCTGTGCTTTCCCAAATTGTTTCCTCAGAATAGAAGAATTCTGGCGTGGAAACAGTAGAGTGTCTTGCATTTCAAGCTGTTGTCTGCCCATTCATTCCACACACTTCCTGGTCCATCTGTCACTTCATTGAAGTGAACTCAAAGACTGTGACCAGTGCAAAGTCATTTACTACAACTTAGAAAAGGTGAATACACCCAACTATAGAAATTTCCAAAATTAAATTTGTAAAAACATATAGCAGGAAAAATGGAAGTGTGGAGTCGGACAAAGGTTCTAATCCTAGTAGTTATGAGGGCTTGAAAGGAGGTGTAATATTTCCTTAAATTACCTTGAAGCTGGGAAAGTGATGCATGTCTGTACTTATTTTTCCCCCTGAAAAAAAATAAGCTGAATTCCAAAGCAAAGCAAAGCAAACCAAACTAACCAAGAACTCTTTTACTTACATTAAAGAAATAACAAAATCAATTCATTTCTTCTCATCCATGGCTTGCACTGAGCACTTTGAATCTCAGAGCAAGAAATTAAGTAGAAAGAGGTCTTAATATAGAATGTTTATTTAAGGGCAGCAAGATAGCTCAGTAGGTAAAGTTGCTGGCTGCCAATCTGGATGCCTTGGGTCCTTAGAACTCATCTGGTGGAAAAAATGGCTTTCTGCAAGTTGTCCTATGGCCTTGGCAGGCTGTGTGCATCATCATGTATGTATCCATAATACACAACATACACACAAGTACACACACAGAAACATACACACAGACACACACAGACATGCACACACACACACACACTCACACACACACACACACACACACACACACACAGAAAGCTAATAGATTAACATAATAAATGAAATCAACCCCCAATCTTTTGAAACATATTTTCTTTTTTTATTAGATATTTTCTTTTTTTAATTTTTTTATTAGATATTGTCTTTATTTACATTTCAAATGCTATCCCAAAAGTTCCCTATACCCTTCCCCCGCTCCTGCTCCCCTACCCACCAGCTACATATGCAGCTAGAGACACGAGCTCAGGGGGTACTGGTTAGTTCATATTGTTGTTCCACCTACAGGGTTGCAGCCTCTTCCGTTCCTTGGGTAGTGTCTCTAGCTCCTCCATTGGGGACCCTGTGTTCCATCCAATAACTGACTGTGAGCATCCACTTCTGTGTTTGCCAGGCACTGGCATAGCCTCATAAGAGGCCGCTGTATCAGGGTCCCTTCAGCAGAATCTTGCTGCCATGTGCAATAGTATCTGGGTTTGGTGGCTGATGATGGGATGGATCCCCAGATGGGGTAGTCTCTGGATAGTCCATCCTTTCATCTTAGCTCTAAATTTTGTCTCTGTACCTATATCCTTTCATGGATATTTTGTTTTTTCTAAATAGAGGTTTTCATCGTCTTCCCTTGTCATTATAGCAAGACTCAAGTTTTGCGTTTCTTTCAAAGGTCTTTAGTGATGCTACTGAGATGTTTGGTGATAAAGGATTTTGCTTTACAGGTCTGGTGATCTGAGTTTTATCCCCAGATGGCATAAAGTTGGAATGAGAGAACTAACAATAAAGCACTACCACTCCACCCACTCTTATATACACATACTTGATACATATGCATACAGAAAGACATATACAACATACACATACACATGTATACTCATATACACCTATACTCACTGAACTTGTGTATGTGAGATACATGCATGTGTATGCACACCCACACACTCCTGATATACCTATGAACACATACACTATATTCACACACCTTACATACATACATGCTAACAGAACTTTAAAATCCTTAATGATTTTGAGGTTGACCTAGTTTTCATCCCAGTTTAGAGTTTGCTTGCTCTGTTTACAGAGAGTGCTAGAACCTTGCCTTCATCTTGGCCTCCATGGCCATTCCATCTCAATGTTAGGTGCTCTTTCTGCCCAGCCTTTCTGCACCGTTGTTTTATTTTGGGGGAACTACTTGTGTAGTTCCTGACATCACCTTTGCTTTTGGGCGCTAGCTATTGGTCCTCCTCAGATTTGTATTCTAAGGACTCTGGCAGGAATGTCAGCCCAGTCCATTCTAAAGCCCAAGGGAACCATTCTGTGTGTATTAATACCTGACTAGATCTGGTCAGAGGCACTGACAAGGCATTTTTAATAGTTAATAATAAAGGTTTTTGCCACTAGCTGTTGATTGTTTTTTCAATGTGAGGATGAAAACGTAAGGCCTCATGTTGCCTTTTATGCATCTCTATCTAGTTCACTCACCTTATTCTGGTTAATGAAAGGAAAAAAGACAAAAAATGTAGCAGCAGATGAATGAATTATAAAATATGTAAGGTATTATGCACATGCTTTTTGGTGGGTATGTTATCTAGCTTTAATTGTCAACTTGAGTCACCTGAAAAGATTCTCAGTGAGTGGTTGTCTGTATTGGATTGTCTCGTGGCCATGTATGTGTATGGGGTTGTCTTAGTTTATTGATGTAGGAAGACCCAGCTCATTGTGGGTGGCATCACACCCTAGTTAGTAGATCAATGCAGACAAGCAGGTAAGTGTGCATCCGTGCATTAAATTCTCTCCATTCTTGACTGTGGCTCTCAAATAACTCTGCCTTTAACTTCTATATAATGATGACTTTACCTGAAATTTTAAGCTGAGACAAACTCAGTTCTCTCCTAAGTGGAAGGACAGTGAGCATTAGCAAGTAGATGTGTGAACATGCTTTGAACTATTTTTCTTGAAAATTCCAATATGATATACCAATAAAAAGAGGGGAAATGTATTTACATACATATGTTTATGAGTTTTGGTGCTATAAGAATTTATAAGGCTTTACCATTATATCTTTTCCTCCAGCAGGTTGTATAGCTTTTTCTCCAAAATAAACCATTATTAGCAAGTAAGTGAATGCCTTTCTGAGGAAGCACTGGAGCCTACATTAAATAGCCCACTGCCCTGGTTTCCTTTCAGTTGCTGTGATGAAAATACCCTGACAAAAAGCCACTACAAGAGAGACCTACAATAACTAGACTAGAAGACAAAAACAAAGTTTTCTTTATTGGGCATTTTCCACATATGAAACTAAATGAGTGGTGTTGGCATTAACTGGAGAAGTAACGTTAGGGAAAGGACTGTTTTCAAGGAGTAAATGGTGATGAAGCTACCATTTTCCTGATGTGATCCAGAGAGGTGAGGGTGATGCTCAAATAGACCACGTTAGGAGGAAGAGTTCTTCCAGCTGTAAGAGCCTGGGGAGCAGTGGTTCCTAGCTGGACCTTCTGGGACCCATCAGCAGATGAATAGAGACATGGGAGACTTATTATTTATAAAAGCTTTGGCACTATAGCTGGCCAGACTC
>NC_034591.1:10956770-11003969 GCF_900095145.1 Mus pahari
CCCCCTCTTCCTCTCCCTCTCTCCATCCCTGCCTGTCTCTGTATCTCTCTGTCTGGACAACTGTTCCTTCCCATGTCATGCTGACAAATCTTGCCTCTGCCTCTTCTCCCAGAGACCCTCTCTCAGCCTGAATTCTGACTTCCCTTTCCTGCCCAGCTACTAGCTCTCAGCTCTTTATTAAGCTAACAAACCAGTGAGGAAGGTATTTGTTTACAAATTACTGAGGCCCTTGATGATGAACCTGAAGCATAACAATACCAAACTCTGGCCAGTACTCAGCTCTCTGCGGGTACAGAATTAACAACTGAACATTACAAAAGCAACCTTCATACTGTGTATAAAGAAGTTACACCAGCATTAGCTCTTGCCCCTGTGGTGTCTCTCCAGGCCCTCTAGAACATTCCTTGTGAATTCTATCCTCAGGTACCTTTTCACATTCAGCCTTTCTCTACAGAAGATCATTCTGAAAGAGAAGATAAGGGTTGTTTGCTAGGCTTGTGGGAGACTGCTGACTCACATATGATTCACAGATCTAGCCTTGGAAATCTCTAGGCTTTACTATTACAAAGCTTGGTGGCAGTCCGTTTAAAAATGGCTGGCTGGAATCTATATTGGAGTACACTCTGAATGGCACATTAGGAGCAATCACAGGATGACTAATAATGACAAAGGCCTTAGGAGACTGCAACTGTTCCTTTGGCGAGTTGATGCCTAATTCATGTACTGACTGATTATGGTTCTTTCTTCCTTTATAATGTTTGTGGGGTGAACCTTAAAGTCAGGACTTCAACCCAAACACAAAACTACTGTCTTTTTCTCAGAGCCTGTGTATTGTGTCATGTCTCTTAAATTAATGTGATCCAGGAACTGTCTTTTTTTTTTTTTTTTTTTTTTCTAAAAATCAGGTAATTATTTCAAATGTTAAAGGTATAAAGAACAACACAGATGAGACCTTCCCCGAGAGGGTTTTACTAAATCTTGTCATTTACTTGTGATGAGGGAGCTATGCCTGGCCCGATGGATTCTCTCCTACCTTGTGAATGAATCACTGAATGTTAAAGGTTTAACTTAAATATTTTAGTTTGGATTGACAAGGCCTCTTCAGCAACTGTACATACATGAATTGTGCCTTACAGCATATTTTAAATTCACCAAGAATATAATGTAAAATCTCCATTTAGATATAGTTGTGTATAATGCTTTTTCCACCCAAATATATATTGAGCTTTTTGTGTTTTGACCTACTTTACATTGTATAAAAGGTCATTGTTAAAAACTATTGTTATTTAAACATTTGCTAAAGTGTTATAATTAGAGACATTAATTTTTCTTCTATCTTTAGTATTCATTGCAGGAATCTTTTACCAAAGTATTGCTTTCTGAAAAGGGTTATTTAACAATATTAAAACTTTTGCCATTTGATAAGCAAACATTGATTTTTAAAATAGAACCTGTTACTTGTTTTGATTATTACATGATGCTATAAGATATATATATCAACCTGCTCTTTACATTTATATGCCCACTGTCTCACAATTAGTTTTTGTGCATGACAAAAACTACTGGACTCTTTTTAAAGAAACCTTTGATGAAATAAAATCATTCAATTTTATCCACATCCTGTGTACTCTATCTCTAAACATGCACATCCTATTTCCTGACCCCGTAACCAATGATAGTTCCATATTTTTGTTTATTTGAACTTAAAAAGGTTAATTATCTTGAAGAAAAGTATTCTCTTTTTTAAAAGTTTACAGTGTTAATGGGGAAATATAACTTGATTCAAAAAAAAATAAACCAAGCAAAAGCAACTTTTAGGTAATGTTTTTAATAGCTAGCTAAGATAAGCTGGCTGTAATTCCTCTCTATGAAGCAATTTTTTTGTTTGCCGTGGCCTGTGGCCGTGTGTGCAGTGCAGCGGAGGGTGGTGGAAAGGCAGGACGTGTGCTGCTCAGGCAAAGGGGGTCAGAGAACCACATTCTGGGGGCAGAAGGGTTGAAAGCAATTAAACTGCAATATCTTTTCTGAGCTGGACATTTACTTTCCACTTCATGCTTGAAGGTTTTATTCCTAGTTGCCCATTGCATCATGCTCAGGAAGAAAAGAATGCAAACACTGGAGGCGAGCTAAGCTTGCGGTCTTCTTTGTTTCTGGTCTTCAGAGACTGAGTTATTGTCTTATTTGCAAGTTAATGTATTTGCTTTGACAGCTTTTGATTGTTAAGCAAACTCTACCCTGGAACAGCTGTGAGATAAATGATCCTGTGGGCTGTATTTAAAAGACAGTCAGGCTGGCCCCTGGCTTTTATGTTCATGCATTTGTTTATGTGAACCTGCATCTAAAATAACACAGGCTGGATGAAGCAGCCATGCTTGCCCATTCATCTCTGAACTTCCTACTGTTGCTTTTAGCATATTGCATACTAAGACACACATCAAAGATGATTCTACTACTTGATGTCAAATGTGTGTGTGCTGGGAAGAAGGTGAGACTCTATTGCTGTGACCTAATGTCTCACACCATCAACTTTGTGTTATGCTAATGAAAGCAAATTTTTTTTTTGGCTATAAATAACAAAAATAGTGCTTGTTTACTTTGTTAATTCAGAGGAGGCCTTAACATTTTAATTTGAAAAAAAATTGTCCCATGTAGTTAATCCCATGCATATATGCGTATATGATACTATCGTATCTATCGTATCTATCTATCTATATATCTATATTTATCTATATCAATATAATGTAGTATGTGAAAGGGAGAAAATACATAGGTCTTTGGTGTTTTGTTAATAATGGAAGCACATTTTTTTCTTTCAAAGTATAAAGACTTGTGTAAATGTCACTTTGTCTTTTTTATGTGTGGGAAACTGACTTTGAACCCATGACTATCATAATACAGAAAACAAAAGTTCTGGCCAGAGAGCTGAGGGTCACTGTGATGTGGGATGTCTAGAATACAAATGTTTCTGGTCACATCATTAGAAATGAGTAAAAATTGTGTTGCTTCTTAAGGACAAAATATTTTGCTTCTTTAGATAACTTCAGGCAACTTAAGGTCATCACGCTCATCTCCTTACCTGTAAAATAAGACTTTGAAACTATCTCAGTAGATTTCTGTAATAATTGAAGATATCGTGCATATAGTATGTTTAGAATACTTCCTAAAATATACATGTTGAAGTGTCCACAGCTGTTTTCAGAGTCTGCAGTAAATATTCAAAATTATACTTGTTGATGACACTATAAAGAATTGCATGGCCCATCTATTTAAGGAAATTACATGTTGTTTTTGATGCTCTGCTGACCCAAGGCCGTACCTCACTGCATGATGCTTTGTAGGACTGGCTAGATATTGCTTAGGAAAATTAAGGATGAAAGATGTAAGAGATTTTGAGGATTTGGGTTTAACGGAAGAGGACCCTGAATCAGCCTGCATGGTGGGTGCTGGGGATGAGGCTGAAGAAACTCAAGGATGATGATTTCCAGCTAGCAGGAAACATGATTATAGACTGAGACAAAGTGACATGCTTGTGAAACATCTAAGCCTGCTGTCTGCAGACACAAGCATAGAGGGGAAGAGGGCCTCTATTTACATCAGAATCCCAACATTAATAAGCTTTGGAGGATTTCGCAGTACTAGAAATATTTGATGGCTCACATAATCATTGAGAGAAAAGGACGTGAGGAAATTTTTGTCATGACATTAAATAATGCTTACATGCTTGGGCTAGACTAAAGTACATTTTGTGAACTCATTCTCTTGTGGCCGAGGAAAAATCCAAATGGAAAAGGAGAGAGGGGTCCCTCAGTAAAATGAATGGAGGTTTTGTAATGAGCAATTAGAAATTCAGCTCATTTGGTTCATAGAAACACCAGCGACAGATTGTGTGGCCTTGTGGGACACCCCAGTTGGCACCAGGCTCTGCAGGGATGGTGCTGGAGGGTATGACTGACTGTAGTGCTGCAGGATAAAAGGCTCAGGGCTGCAGGGAGCAGATCCCACATGGGACCCCCTTCCTCCTCCCCCTGCCGCTCCCCCCCCCCCCCCCCCCCAGCTCCCTAGCTAGGTAATCTGTGACATCATAATCGCAACCCGAAAGCTTTGGCTGGTTTGTTTGGAATCCGGAAACAAATTGCAGCAGTTTAGGCAGAAACTATTAACTAAATCAATTTAAAGCATGCAGATCAAACAAAACAAACAAACAAACAAAAAAATGATTCCAAGATGACAGACCAAGTCTTGTTTGAAAAGATTCTTTGCTCTTTGAAAGCTGAGGACGTGATTAGCTGTAAAGTGGATTCACACATGATGAGGTAAAGGCCAATGGAAAACAAAGGCAGAAGAGACACTTGAATAGCATAGAAAGAGCTTTATTTATTGATACAGCTTTGTCTCCCACTGCAGGCCCTGTATCTTTCCACCCTGATTAGTGTGATCACATCCTTTTCTCAGTTTCCCAGGATTCCTCTGCATAAAAATGGAACGGAATCCGCAAGCATCTCACAAGTTGAAACAGCTTCCTTCTAAGAGAGCAGCAGTGTTACTGAAAATGCTTAAATTGCCAGTAATTTCAGGAACGAGTGCTCCTGGAACAGCTCACCCATCACACAATTATCCTACAATATAAAGTAGATGCCAAGTGATTTTATTACACACAGGCACACACACTCACCTATGTATTGTTACCATGCTCTAAGAAATGCATATTTAGCAAATTTATATGCCTCCTAAGCCTTTGGGTTACTCGATGCTATTTTTACCCAATTTCAGGGACACTGTGGGTGGTTTATTATATAACAAAAATAGCAGTAGTTTATCATCGGTTAAATATTTATAGCAAGTAGAACAGTTTACTTTTGAAATATCTTGTTACTGAGATTTATGAACATGTTATTTAGATGTTAGCACAGTTGAAATGGCTATTTTGGTAGATATTGGGGCGTTTTAATTGTTCCTGGCTACTTAAAGCACCACTGTGGCTTTTATTCACTCGCGTTAAATATAAAATGATTGCTTAAAAAGACTGCAAAGGCAGAGACTTGCCTCAGGAAGGGGCCAGCAGTGATGCAGGGTGAGTCTTGGTTGCTCCTCCCCTACTACAGCCCCTCACTGCAGCAAAGCAAGCTTGTCTCTTTTCTCTATCCTAGAGCCCACATGCTTCTTTTGTCTCCATGGCAATTACTAGTGGAATAGTGTGTGAGAAATGTGTCTGTTTTAATACTGCCCCCCCCCACCCCCAAATAGCAATGGCTTTAGATACTTGATCTATTTTTCCACAGGGTTTACCCACATCAACAAAGGAAGAAAGGCAGTTCTCAATGTAAACAACATAACCTTCTGACTCTTACCTCCACCGGTGGGGTCAAGTTCTTTTAGCAGTCCTTCTTCTCACTGTGACCTCATTGATCTACCTAAGCAATACCTTAGCTTAACCAGCTTAGCTTTTAAAATAATTAAATCAATAGCTTGACACTTGTCAACTGTTGCATTTTACAAGAGATTAAATGAGGTGTAATTGTGCTTTCCTGCATTTGATGTTCCTCAAATATGTACAAAATGAAACAGATTACCATATTTCTTTCTTTTGAGAATGGAATTTTCTAAAGGATGCTGTGTCACCTGCAAACTGAACCTCAAAAAGAACATTAATTTGATGGCAGTTCTTTTTCTTTTAAACTCCATGAAAATAAAACATTTCCTATGTTGTCTCAGGATTTTGGCCATTTGTATACCATAAAATGAAATGGGCATACATAATATTTCACTTATTCAATAAAATATTTGCCTCATTAGGTATGCTGTTGGCTGCTTCCTGTTCCATTGACTCTGTAGAGAACATTAATCACGTGGAGCCTGGCTAGTAACTGTGAAATGAGTTCTAAGAACCTAGGAGGATTACAATCCCTAATCTTTTGCTATGCCACTCAATAAACATTTGAATTTGGAACGTTAGAACAAGCACTACGTATACAGACAATTTCATGTAGGCCAGGCTGGCCTTGAACTCACAGAGATCTGCCTGGCTTTGCCTCCTGACTCCTGGAACTAAGGGCTGTGTCCCCACTGCCCAGCCATCCCAGTTAAATGCTTGGGTGTCAGAACTCAGTTCCTAATGCTTAGCTAGCAAGTACCCTACAAACTGAGCAATCTCCTCTATCTAAGCCCCATTCTACCAGTCAAACACATTTCCAGCTTAAGCATCTGTTCTTTGAAAACACATATATGTTGTTTGAAGTGATGGATATGCAGTGTGTATACTCCGGCCACTTTTTCTTTAACACGAACAGCAAGATCTTTCTTATAAAGCTGTTAGGATAAAAACTTTGTAAAGCTATTGAGGAAAAAAATTTGAAATTTGCTAATATATAGCATTCTCATGGCCATTGTGCTATAGGGTGTCTGATTCCATAGATAAAGGATTTAGTAAACAGGTAGTTTAGGAATATGGTATTAAAAAATCTAATGCATATTTCAGCAGTCTTTGCTGTTTAGAATCAGCAGAGACCTTGAAATGGCTAGAACCTCGATGTTTCTTGCCCTTGTCCTCCCTTCACACCTGTAGTAACTCAGCACGTTGATGGAGAGTATGTCCCTTCCATCCTGTTGTCAGCAGACTATGGTGGCAGGATGTACTCCTACCCATGCTGATTAGCCTCAATGAACAGGATGTCCTCCAGTGTAGGTCAAAGTTTTAAGTATTCTCTAGTCATCTTTCCAGTCTCCCATTCTGATTCCTTTCCTGAAGTCCTACTGTCGAATAAACAGATAACTTCTCCTTTCTCACTCAGGAAATCAAGAAAAATTGAAAGGAGCTAGTGAGCTCAAAGTTTCTCTCTAGGATCTTCCTTTGGGGGAGATGCACCACGTTCTTCCTTTATTTTGCTGTTTGTGAATGTGTTCTGCACATTTACCTTCTCATGGTTATGGTACAGTCTGTGTGTTGGATGCTAAAATTTCTTTTTTCTTAAGTATTGTGAACTTCGTGTCTCAGATTCTATGGTGTCAATTGCTGTCCTAAAAAGAATATAGTTGTACCTAGGAGACGGGCTTCCGGGCATTCCTGTATGGTATTGTGTTGGGTGAAGTGGGAAAACCTGGTCACTGTGGTGGGACAGTTCCATGGGCAGGGAGTCCTGGGCTGTATGTACAGTCAGAGAGTAAGGGCTGAGAAGCAGCTTGTACCCATCTCTCTCTCCTGGCTGTGGATGCAACATGACCTGCTGCTTCAAGCTCCTGCCTCCTTGGCATCTGTACTTTGATGGACTGTACCTTGAACTCGGCTTTTTAAACGGAACCCTTTCTCATTTAAGTTGTTTTTGTCCGGGTGTTTTAATCACAGCCACTGAAGAATGAAGCTAAAATGGGCCTATTGAAACCCACAGATTATTCAAAGAATATCATGAAAATTTATTGGTAGTAAAACATTTTAGTGACATGGAAACCTTGAGGAAATGAAGACACAGAAGCCAAACTACAGCTCAATGGTCTCTGGACAGTCAGCTGAAGGACAACTGCAGGACAATAGGAGACAATGCTTGCACACTAGTAACCTGGGGAACGTCTGCTTGGTCTGTCTGCTTCTGCTCTTCTTTAGCAGAACACGAGGCTTTGGATGTATGTGAGAATCAGGGTAGATACTTGGACCATAACAGTCTTTAGAGGAGACGGGTAGGGGAAGGTCTGAAGGCATAGTGTTCTTGACTGTTTCGCCAGATCTAGAGTGCCCCTTCAGTGTACTGTATACCACCTCCATCGTTGCCAAAGAAGATGTGGTCTCTCTGACACATCTTCCACTTTTTTTGACCTTTTACGAAGAAACATGTCAGTAGCCCTATCTCGTTTTAACACACACACACACACACACACACACACACACACACACACACACACACACACAACGGGAGCCTCATGACCTCAGAGTCTGATTCTCTTCCATGCTAAGGTAGATGCTCCTCTTTGACTTTTTTTTTTGTGTGTCTGGGTGGATCCATCATTCATGAAGCTGTTTTGTTTGGCCTTAAAGCTTTGGTGGTTACATAGTTCTAGATGCCCCTTTCTTGCCACTACTCAGAGCCCTCTACCCATTCATTAATGGTTGGTTTCCTCTGTTCTAATTACTTCTTATTTCCTTCCTTGTACCTGATCTTTAGGGACTGCTCCATTGATTTGCCTTTGTTCTTGCTAGACACTGTAACCACCAATCTTTACATTCTGCGCAGGTTTTTCTTCTGCCAGCGCTGAACCTGTTTCGCTCAATTGCTTAGTGTATACTCAGGTCTCTGAAAAACACCTCAGATTCAGTAAAAGCAATCTCCTTGGTTGGAGTGTAGCTCAGTGGCTGAGCACTTGGCCAGCATGTGCAAGACCCTGGGATCAATTCCCAGCAAGGCACTAGAACAACAAACCAGCAGAGACCAATTCATCGAAGCCTCTAAGCTAATTAATGCCTTCTACTGTGCCTTTCTGCATTTTCTTCTGATACCCTGGATCAAAATGCCCCCATCTGCTCCTGAGAAACTTCCAAAATCACCTGCCAGGTTTTCCTCCCATTCGCCTGTTGCTTCCAGAAGTACCTGGAGTCTGTGAAGACTTCAGAATTTCACTGAGCACAAGGTTTCTACTACTATTGAGTTAGTTAAGTAATTATTATTTCTTGCCTCTCCACCCTCTCTTCTGCCCTGACCTCCAGCTACCATCTATTTGGTGTCAGGACGATGTATTTTCTCACGTTCGAGGGTATCTCCCTGACTTTGTTACTGTAGTAGCTTCTCATTTTCTGATACCACCATCCTTTCTGAGCATACAAACCACATCCCCAGTAATATCACTTAAGAGATGGTGTTTTTTCCTGGTTGACTTACCCCCCCCCCCAATTTCCTGTCACTTCGTTGTCTAGACATAGCATGGTCTCCAACTAGTCACACTGGCTGAGTTGACTGAGAGCCCTGTGTTCTCTGCGCCTTCATGGTTGATTCCTTTAATCTTGCCAGGTTCTACTTGTCTTTCAAACATCACCTTTTAAGTAGCTACTGCATGAACATTTGAAGGTGTCAATGATGCTATGTCACTTCAAATATGTCAATTTGGCATCTTGATTTAGTCACATAGAAAATAGGACTTAAGAAAGGGCCATCCCCTCCCGCTCCCAGCAAACCAAAGAAACTCTTTTGGGAGTAAAGTTCTTTATGGATTAAACATACGAAATAGCCTTGATCACCAGAGATGGATAACTGGGGCTCCAGTGAACCTGAATATAAACGAACTCGGAAGTCAGCTTGATCTTTCTCCCTTTTCCATTCCCTGTCTGGTTCTTGGTAGCATTTGTGGAGTTTGGTTTCCCAGGTCCAGCTGCTCACTTGTCCTTTTGGTCCTCCACACCAGTGATGCCCTTTGTCTTTTGTTATTGAGCATCACGCTCCCATGTGAGTCTCCGTGTCCATGGAAAACAAATAAAACATTTATGCTTGTCTTTTGTTAATTAGCTCTTACATCAGTTGGGTTCCTAGAGGCAGTCAGAGAGCCAGTGTAAGAACAGAGGGGAGCTGAAGCTGGTGCAAGGTCTTTCTCTCCTACAGTCCTTCTTCCAGCTTCTGTACCTTAGGATTTAGGCATTAAATACCTCTCTCTTAGCCCCAAAGACATTTCTCAGTCACCACACTCTTCTTATTCTTGTTCTCCTTTGCCCAGTCCTAATTTTAATCCTAATTTGCTAGTGCTTATTGGACAGTGTGACAGAAAATATGAAAATATTTTTAGTGGTGGGTGATGCAATTTATTGCATGTAAATGTTATATTTTCTGAATTTCCTCCAGCTTCTGTAATATTTGAAGAAACTTGGGTAACCGTTAAAAAAAGAAAACAGTATCTATTAATAAAGAAGGCTGTGCCTCGAAAGTGTTCTTGATAGCTTGGCATTTGGGACAGAGAAGATTGCTTAGGTCCTGTATAACTTCTCAGTCCAAAGGTGAATGGCACCACTGTGAACATTACTAGTGACCATGCACTTGGATGTTAAGGTGACACACATCAGTGTTCAGGAATGGATTATAGTCATGTGCACACGCGTGCGCGTGCACACACACACACACACACACACACACACACAAACACACACACACTCACTCACTCACTCACTCATGTTCTCTTTTTCTTTCTCTCTCCTTGTTCCTCACTCCCTTCCCCCTCCAGCTTCGGTATGTCTAACCTTTCTTACCACTTGTCAATGTTAAGGAATTATATTTGAGAAATGACTCATTCCCTCTGAAGTCTAGGACTTAGTGTCTGTAGCTGTGAGAAAATCTGACTGGAATTAAAAAGTACTGTCTGTAGTCTTTGCTCTTACGTGTACACTAATGCGATTTTTTTTCTCCTAATTGTAAAAGTGAGCACAGTTTTAATTATCTAATTACAATAGTAATACTACTGATTGGATTAGTGTTTGTACTGTTTTTCAGATATGTATATCAATTCATAAATGGCATGAATTGTAATATGGGACATTTTCCACACTGCATATTTTGATGGTTCTGTAAATTTCATTTAAGTTGTTTTTTTGGTAGCCATTTACCTTTCTCTTCCTTATACATAAGGAATTATTGAGAACACATTTATATTGATTTCATTTGTGCTAAAGCATTCCTGGTTCTATATATTCTATTCTCTTAAGTGGTTTGCTTCCAATGAAAATCATGACTTTTTTCCTAAAGGCACCTCATCCTTTTATGACTGACTTTCAGTTTTCTTTCTTTCTTTCAAATCTTTGGGTTTTTTTTTTTTGTTGTTTTTTTTTTAAATTATTTTTGATGTGTTCTCCCAGTCAGTATTTCAGTCTCTTTTCCAGGTTGTGTTTTATTTTCTTTATTCTGTTTCTGAAATGAAGTTGATGACTTAATGAACTGTTGGAATCCACAGAGAAGACTCACACACTTCATTTTCCTTTATTCAAATCCCATACACTCGAAGTTCACAAGGTTAACTTACTCTGTTACCCATGTTCTTTATGTTTTCCCGGAGAAAAGGCAACATGTTTTAGACCTGAAGCATGCTATGCCACATAAGAATATTGTGTTGTTGAGCATTGAACTACATTCATTCAAATGCTGGACACTGTGTGCTATTCAGATTTAGATGTTTATAAAACGTACTGCTATTAATAGTTCATGTTTCAAGATACTCAGTGCATTAACTACAGGAAAGTATCTGAAAGTATTTGAACTTAAATGCTGAAGGAATAGTTTTTATGAGTAAAACAGTCCTATGAACACTATAGTACTGCTCCAGTCATTCAGGACCACAGAGTGAGTGCAGCTGGGAAGATAAAATGTGCTTAGCCTTTGTGTATTGAGATGTCTATAACCTTGTGATTTCCTTTTATGACCAGAATATATAGTTTCTGTGTATTTTTGAATGCTGTACTTAGTAACTGTTTTCACGAAATTTTGTGAGTGAGCAAATGTTAACTCTTTTGATTCCCAAGATGCCCTGTCATTCTTTCATTTTGATTTGGGGGCATTTCAGCATGTACACACATGCAAACATAAGAACCAAATCAAAACCAATAACTCCAACCAAAATAAGTTTCTAAACTAAAAACCCTAGTGTAACAATGGTTCAACAGTCTTTTCTGTTTGAAGGAGGAATGGGAAGGTGATCTTATTGGGAACTGGGGATGGAGACTAAAAACTTAACTGTATGAAGTATGTATATAAAATATCAGTGTGCTAACAGTATGTGCCGGAATTCTGATGGAACTTTCTTTCCTCTGATTCCACAGTATCAAGTCATGGGTGGACAAGATGCAAGAAGACCTTGTCACACTGGCAAAAACAGCAAGTGGAGTGACTCAGCTTGCTGACGTGAGTATTCCCAGTCATAGATTTTTGTCAACCCTCTGCTTAGTTTGGGTGCCATCATGTCTTTTAGGAAACCATAGCTTTATATTACAGACGGGATATGATTATCCATGCAGGTATCATAGTCAATTTTCAGTAGCCCCTGTACAATAACATCCTGGTTATGGGAAACCAGGATGCCTTGGCTAACAATGAAATTATTTATAGCCTCAGTCCAGATTCAGGTTTAGATGTAATACACCTTTAAAATCTCTGCCTACGGTCTTCAGAATGTATTTTAGAATTTTACCATAATGGTGACTTAAAGTTTGAGTGTTCTCAATGTGAACACTTCTTCAATCTTTGATGTTAGATTTTACTTCAAAAATATTTGAAAAGTGTTTCTAACCACATCTATTGACTAGGATTTGTCGTTGAGATTTGTATAAAGGTTCTGATGCACAGAATGGGGACACCATTAAAAGGATATTCTAAATTGACTGTGCAGATTACTCTAAAATGAGTTTGGAAAGTGATTGGATTATATCATATAAATATTGTGTTAGCGACTTATATGAAATTGTATGAAAGGAGATTCATGGAGTGAAACCAGACATGTTCAGGAGTTTAATTTTTTTATTCATGCACATAAAAATTAAGTCAGGATCCAACTGTAAACACTAATTTTTAAATGATTCACATACACCTATACAGGAAATCAATTTATGTTTCGATATAGGACACCTGTGTTTTATGTGCAGCGGTTTTCCGAGGTCAAGTAGGTAGTTCTACTCTTGCTACCAAGCCAAGTACTCAAAAAGTTTTGGATTTGGTGGCATTTTGCAAATTAAATTTCCCAGGCATGAGTGCTCCATGTGTATGCTAATGTCCTTTGGGAGAAATATGGATACATAGTTAACCTCTGGATCAGAAATCCCCAAAGAAAACCTGAGAAGTACTTCAAGACTGTCTTAGGATGCCTGTCTAGGGAAGATGCAGATATTAATCCCGGAATGTGCTAACCTCCCTTGGTTATACTGTATATCCTTAGCTTGAAAATCTAAACTTAAAATACTGTCAAATCGTAAACTTTTGTAGTGTGGGGTCATACATAGCCCAGGTATGATGGAGTGCAATTTCCAATGTATGCATGTATACTGGTCACACTGTGACATCCCTCAGGGATGTAAGAGATGCATCCGTTATAAATGCGTTTCAGGTTAGACTTCTGTCTCAGCCCCGAGATAGCTCGTTGTGTACATGTATGTGGCTGTTCTGAAGTCTGAGGTAAGCATTTTCAGTTTCACGTTTCTGAGAAGGTGTACTCACCCTGAGTCTGCAAGATTCTTGGAGATGAAATGTATTTTTTGTCAATATTGATGGTCTCTAGTGCTTGGACACAGGTACAGGGAGGGGTGTAAGCTCCAGTTTATGATTCACTTTAGAAATACATGAGTACGTGTCCCTGTGCTGGGTAGTACTTGGACCTGTATTTAAGGGATAGGATTTGTAGAAGCAGATGTTTTCTGTTAATGTTTATTTATTTATTTATTTATTTTTAGATTTAAGTTGACTGTGGGGACAGCTTTCATTCAACCACAGAGACGAATGACAGATTTTAATGTTAAGTTTTAAAGCTTTTATTGGCAAGATGAGAAATAAATAGTTGCTGCCCTGCCCCCATTCCTTCAGTATCCTCATGGCCCTGCACCTGGTTGGCATCCCTGTTGTTCCTGCTGTTCCTATGGGAAAATTTCTTGCTAAACTTGTGTTCTATTTTTCTTCAAAAATCATAATGTAAAAAAAATTAATCTGGTTTCTATTATGCTTTTCTGTATGGTATAGATTACTTGGACAATTATAAATACTGATGAATGGGCAAACGACAACATACAATGAAGAAGATAAAGTCTATATATTTGCTTGAGACACACGCCATAATAGAGTGACAGAAGGATTGAAAAGAAATGCATGCTATATAATGTGGACGGATTTGAGATGAAGGAGGAAGAAAGAAGGAGGGGAAGAGAGAGGGAGAGAAGGAGAATGTGAGGAAGGGGAGAAGGACAGGAAGAGGGAGAGGGAAAAGAAAAGGGGAGACATTCATTGCTGGAAAAAGAATGCAGGTATTAAGCACGGGCAGAGATACGTGATTCTTCCTACCTCGTTTCTTTTCCTAGCAAACATGTGTATGATGTGTGCAAATTGTGGTGGTAGTAGTAGTGGGGGTTCTTTTGTTTGCTAGTTTAGTTTAGGTTTTGTTTTGTTTTACCTCCCCTCCCATAGGTATTTAAAGCTAAAATTAGCTGAAAAATTCCAAAATGGAGAATGAAGTTTGAGTGGAGATTAGAGGCTTTTGAGCAGGGGGTTCTGTTGTTGTTTAATTCATACCAAGACAGTCAGTATTGTAGAAATAGTGCTTCTTCTTTAGTTAATGTAATTCTTTTTTTTTTTTTTTTTACTGGATTCATAGGAACACCAAAGGCCAAGAACCACTGTAATTGTCTATATTGCTAGTGTAATTATTTTTGGAATTTTATGAAAAGTCCTTTATGAGATAGTGAAGTATTAGCGAAAGAAAAATCAGTAATATTGTTGAATAAATTCTCTAATTTTCCCTACATTAGTAAATTGTTGTTGTATTAAAGGACAAGCTTAGGGGCTGGGGAAGCGGCTCACAGGTACAGTGCTTGTCTCAGAATCCCGACAGCCACAGCTCAGGTCTCCACACTCAGACGTGCCAGGCAGACACAGTAGCTTGCCTGTAATTCAGTCTCAGGAGGAAAGATGGGGATTCCTGTAGCTGACTAGCCAGACTACTCACTAATTTTTCCATTTGCTGGTATTTTTTTAGCCTTCATTTAATCCTGAGGGTCTCAGGCTGTGGGCCGTGACTCCTTTGGGAGGTTGTGTATCAGATATTTACATTATAATTCGTAACTATCAAAATTACAGTTATGAAGTAGCAATGAAATAATGGTATGTTGGCAGTCACCATACACGAGGAACTTGTACTAAAGGATTGTAGTATTAGGAAGGTTGAGAACCACTGATTTACTGGAAAAAGACTGGCAAACAGATCCCCAATTGTTTAGTCGTAAGATATTGGCTCACACTGAAACGGCAAAAGTTATAGTGCTATATTATTTTATGCAATAAAAAAAATCAGAAACATGGGATCCTTATTTAAGATGCTCAACTCAAATTCTATAGCAATGCAGAGCAAACAGCTCTAGATAAAGATGTATTTAAGATATGATAACATAAACTGAAGCCGTAATTATAAAACTTATGTATTATTGTCTATGAAACAGGACAAAAATCCCAAGATTTACAAACAGCATGCAATTTCTTTTCTTTTTTACGGTGCTGGATATTGAAGCCAGGGTCTTTTGCATGCAGGGTAAGAGCTCTGAGCTCCACCCCAGGAAGCTCTTTTTAACAGTCTAAATCATAAACTATTGAAAAATACCCTCTGTCATTGAACATGTACACGCACACAATCTGCTAAGGAGGAGTTTGTGATTGAACTGATAGATGGAGAATGTAATGTTTAATCACTAGCAGATATGTTTTTAAGTTGAAGTTTTCGTGGTATTATTGAAATCAACATCTGTGAGTTCATAAAACATCCATAAGCAACCCATTTCTTTCCTTAATCTGCTGAAAAGTGTTTTATCTTGATATTCTCAAAATTTGGCCCATATCCAAATTAGGAGATAATTCTAAATGAATGGGCTCTGTAGTAATGAGAATTTGCTTTATGCAAAGGTTTTCTAAAAATAAATCGATGAGTAAAAGCTTTCCTGGGCCATTCATTCCTGAATCTGCAAACACTGTCTTAACAGGGAACAGAATCCTGCCAGTATGTCAGAGTACCTCCATCATTACATTTCATTGCTCCTACCACACTCACCCCAGGGAAAGCAAGCTGCAGCCCCTTAAGGAGATAGGGTCACCTGGGAGATCTGTTCTGTCTTTTGTGGAAATTTGTCTTTACATCTCCTCCTTTCTGTTTGTCTCTGTCTCAGACTCTTCTTCACTAGCAAGTGTCTGTGGCTCCTTATTTACATAGGCTCATCATCTCCGGGAAACTTTCTAAGGCATTGCAGCCCATGTCAGTAATCTCAGCCTGGGTGGGATAGCTCTTGCATTTTATGATGACATAATTCTAAGTTTCTTTAAGAATTCTGCTAAGAATTATATTAACAAGTGGTGTCACTTGGTATATCATGTATTTGTGATGTTTTAAAATGTATTATTTTCAAGATCAGGCTGTAAAGACAGGTTCAGTTTAGATTAAAGAGATTTGAAAGAGTTTTATTTAATGAAGAGTTAAAAACTATAACCTATATTATCACAGTGAAACTTGGTTTTGAAACGTAACAATGAAAACCATTCAATATAGGTAAGATTTGGATTGACGAAGAACATGCAGGTGACAAGTTATCTTTCTGTCATGACCATCAGGCATGGCTGTCGGATGATTTAGACTCTAAAATGTTAGAGCATAGTAGTGTGTCACAAGACAGACCATCTTGTCTTGAGTTTTCTTTCAGCTTTTCATTCTTTCTAGTATAAAAACAGAAGCCAGTATCTCACAGCATTGTGGCAGTGACATGACTCTCCTGAAACTCTGTCTAGTGCCAAAACTCCTGACTCTTCCTTCATGGCAGAAACTGCATAAATGACAAAGACGGTCATTCAAACTTTCAGCAAAGGGGAAGAGTTACGAAGGAACGATACTTAGATCTTGTTTTAAATAGTGACAAGTGAATATGTTAAGATTATTGAGATGTAGACTATTAGGTGATGGGTAACAATATACATATGAATAGAATGAATAAATATTATTCATTATAATACTCTATGTGAAACTTTCTAACCTAAAAACTGTCTTCATATATATAAGGAAACTTTAATAAGCCTCTACAATATCTCTGATAATAAATAATATCATGCTTTTTTTAATCATAAAATTAGATAGTTTTTTTAATGGGTTGTAGTATAATATTGATTCATTTTTATTTTAAGAGAGCATTCCAATTTTATTTTATATATAAAATAGTACACCCAGATATTTGCACTGGAACTATAGACTTAATATTCCTTAACAATATATTTAAGCATTATGAAGCAGATTTCACTTTTAGTTCTTGTGATAGCTAACTTTCTATTACTATATGAAATATTCAAAGTAATTAACTGGTTGTTGTTGTTATTATTATTATTCATCTCAGTAAAGCTTCTGGTCCATGCCTGATTGGCCTTAGAGCTTTGGCCTTGTGACAAGCAAGCACATAGTTGTGGAGTGTGGCAGAGTGAAAATGCTAACCCCACGGCCAAGAAGAGAAAGAGAAAAGTAGAGAGAATGTCAGTGTTTCCACAATCCCTTCAGGAGAATGTCACCAAGGTTCTAACAAGCTTCCAATAAGGTCCTACCCCCAACAAAAGTTCCTTTACCTCCCAATAGTACCATTTTTAATGCACGAGGAATTGGGGGTCAGTCAATATTCAAACTATAGGGTAGTGGCAATTTTGGAATTTTGGTTTCTTTAAAAAAAAAACACAGACATATTATAGGAATATATTTTTGTTTTAACCCCAGGTGTGGGGATATTGGGCCTGCTTTGAGCTGACTGTGGCAGCTGACTATGATTTGTCTCGCACTCTAGTAGAGACATCGTTTTTTGCAAGCTGCGGATGGTGTCTGCAATTGGGTGACATTTGGGATTGTGAGAATTCTTCAGCAGGTATATAAATGCTAGAGCCCTGATAGGGGTGGGTTGTGGGTCGTGGCTGTTCTTTTTGGGGAAGTTGATTGTGGTTTGTTAGTAGACTTGTTAAAGAGGAAACTAAAGGAAAGAAATTAGATTCAGGATCTCTCTCTCTCTCTCTCTCTCTCTCTCTCTCTCTCTCTCTCTCTCCCTCCCTCCCTCTCTCTCTCCCACACAACTCCCCCTCCCCTCTCTTCCCTCTCTTCTCTCTCCCCTTTCTCCCCTCTCTCCCTCTCATCTCTCCTTTCTCTCTTATCTTGTGATAGGGCACCCCCTATCACAAACCAGGGGATATAAGGGATAGAAAGAAGAACCCACAAAATAACAAAGGTCAGCTACACTGACCTTTGTAGTGTATTTCATAAGTACTTAAAAATAATATCAGGAACACAATGTTCTAAAATATTCCATATACATTAGATATAATGTATACATAGTTTCATTCTTGGAGACACCTAGTGACAGGTGAGGCACATGTTGTGACCTAGTAAATTTAAGTCTGAATCCCCTCCAGTAATTGTGGGACATATTTTATACTCCCTTTATCTCAAGAAAGTAGACTTTATTGAGAAATGCACAAGATATTAATGATACAAGTACCAGTACATTGCACATCAATTAGCTGTATTGTTCTTACTGCAGGACTGTGTTGGATCAATTAAGATGATGTTGAGGTTTATCTATTTGTAACTGGAATCAATTGATCTATTCACGTATTGATGTTCTAGAATCTCATTTTAGTCTGAAATGAAAGAAGTTCATGTTGGGAGGAAATCTTCAAGGATAGCCAGGGTGTTTAGGACAGGACATGATAATCCAACCTGTGAAAGCTTAAGCCATCTTCTGATAAGCAAGAGACCTGGGTGAAACCAATTACGAGGTTTTTAAAACCACAAAACTAATTCTTGGAATATTCTGAATGGACCAGTGCTCAAAAGTCTTGAGTTCAAATAAATTATTTTAAAGAGCACATGGCGATTTACAGCCTTAAAAATATTAGTTAGCTTGTATCCTTATAGTCATAGGATAGTGTTTTGTAATAGTTGAGTGCTTTCCTTACATGGGTAACTCCCTGAGATCAATCTTTAGCACCTTACACACCTCAAAGTGTATACATAAATAAATGTATATGTATGTGTGTGTATCTTCATTAAAAAGTGACATCCACTTTGACAGATAAATGGTTTAGAGTTTGCATATAGTTGACGCAAACATCCATCGCTTACCATCCCTGCTCAGCTGGGACCAGGCCTTAGAACCTGTGCATAATAAAATAAAATAATACAAGCAAGTAGAACTGGTTTTGATATACGCCTGGATTCACTCTTCACAAGGCAATAAAAAGCTGCCAGGCCTTGGCTTTAATGACAGTTAAGTCATGCATGTGAGCCCCATCTGCTCAGGCATAGGGGATTTCCTACTGGGATCACCCTCCAGCCACAAGCCCTGCCACTGCTCCCCCCCCCCCCCAGGACAGTCCCTCCTCCTGCTGGCAATGGATAGGTGCAGCCTATGCCACCGGAGGAAAATCCTTCTGCAGATACCAATTTAAGCCCTGGAAATGAGGCTGGGTCTTAATTTTATGTACTATGTTAACTTTGGCATAGTTTATTTGATGATTTAAGTGAAGAATTATCAAATACAGAAAAATACTGATATTTAAGATAATTGTAAAAATACACCTTTAACACCCACTTTGAACTTTTCAATGTCTCTAGCTGAAAACTGTCTTAGAGGGCCTCTGTTCCCTGCTGTGAAGCACAGCAGTGAGTTCATCCTCAGCCTCTCAGTACTGCTCGCTCCTTTCCATAAACTTCAGAGGTAAACTTACCCTTCATGGCCACAGTAACTTCTATAAGGAGCCCATGATCCATCTGGTATGACCTCTCTTCTACCTTGTTCACACATGCCTGTCTTCCAGGTATAACCTCTCATGGATGGTTTTCTCTTTATTCCCTAGGTGGCCTCCTTTCTTAAAATGAGGGGTGTGTGTGTGTGTGTGTGTGTGTGTGACAATATCAAACTTTGAAACTGAGGTGATGGAAAATCCTCAACCCCAACATTGTACATGTGAACACATGTTATACTCTAACTAGTGGCCTAACTTATTATTCTTGCAATCTGGCTGTCTTATAGAAAATTTACATTTATTTGTGCATGTTTTTCTGGTATATAGCCAAACTCTAAAAAAATCATGATGAAGGAAAAGATCTTCCTAATTATTTGGTTTTAGTTTTAGATGCATCATAATAGGAATTTATGACCTAAATAAACAGCTGCTGCTTTTCTTTATCTTTTTCTTTAACATAGATTTATGAAAAATACCAAGATTTGTATACTGTGGAGCCAAATAATGCACGCCAACTGGTTGAAATTGCAGCCAGAGACATTGAGAAACTTCTGAGCAACAGATCTAAAGCCCTGGTGGTGAGTCTAGATGGCGCCTTCTCTTCTAGTTATTTCTCCTTGGCTATGTGTTATTGTGTTTCTTGCTGTGTTTGAAGTTTTCATTTGATATACTTTTTACCCTTGGTAATCGAGTTCACTGAGGGGTTCATGGCGTCAATGGAATCCCACATAAACAGACGGCTTTTCTCTACCTCTTGCTTTATTTTTATTATATTACTTTTTTCTTTTTATAATACATCAAAGGTATTGCTAATACATGAGATACCTATGTGAATTATTATATATTATAATTCACTGATCACATTTTAATTTATACTAAAATATAATCTCATTATTATTGCTAGCACATAAACTGTAGTACTCTCCTATCCCATGGTCCCATATTCCTACCAATATATATATACATGTATACATACATGTATATATATACATGTATGTATACATGTATATATACTTGCTTTGCTACATAATGTTTAAATTTTTGCTGATTTTGAGTTATAGTAATATATCATACTGTATGTAGCCTTCAGAGGCTTGCTTATTTCATCTACGATGTATCTATATGATTCATTGACTTTCATCTAATTTTAATTTATATATAGCCCCAGTCCTACCTCATCCTGATACCACCTAGTAGGAACAACATACTGCACATACATGTTCTGTAGCAATCCAATTTTTAAAAGTTACCATCTCTCTATGATAGTTTGAATTAGCTGATGCAGAGTCTATTGATCTAATTATACTGTATTTTTAAACAATGATCAAGTTTTAGTTATAACCTGATATGAGATTAATAACAATCACCACTAATAAAATTATTGTAAAGAAATAATTTATCTCCAAATATCTTGCTATCACCCATCTTGTGATGGTTTAAGTGATCCATGCCTTAGTGGTGAAATGAGGTGAGTACAGTAGACATTATGCTATTGAAAGGGGCTGTAGCATGTGAGACTTTCATGGCCATGTGATAACTAAGGTGGCTACTGCACTAAGTGAATATATCCTGCCTCAACAGGAAGATTCATGGTCTGGGCAATACGAAGTGAGGTTTTCCTATGGGATTCAGAATGGCAAGATACTTAAAATTGCTCATTTCTAGAATTTTACTGTTAATGTATTCATAACTACTTATGAACATAGGTGATGGACACCATGGAAAATAAAACAACAATACTAATGGAAGATGATATACATAGTTAGGTGTTATTTGAAGAGCACCATACATTCAGTCCAGGATAGTAGAATTGCCAGACAAAAGCGAGTTCAGAAAAGCATTTCATACAGTATGGTAGTTGTAATCTGTCAAAATGTTTGGTCAGCCTAGTTCTACTTGGTGTATCTAAGGTCTTATTGGTTCATATACTGAACAGACACAACAATGTCAGAGTTCTTAATCATCTGCGACAAAATGGGATGTCCCTCTGCTAATTTCTGAGGAGGAGATATGTTCAGTTACCTTTCTTTTAGTATGCAGTGAAATATCTATTCATATCGTTTGCACCTTTGTATTCTTTAATTGGTTTAAAGGTGGTCCATTCTTGGTGCTATGTAAACTAGTTAATTTCAGCTTCCATTCTGGCTTTTTAATTGTCTTTGATGTGTATTTTGATAGATTCTTAATTTTAACAATGTCAACATTATATTACTAGTATTTCTGAGTGTTCTGTTTGTGAACTCCTCTGTTGCTATTAAATCATATATATATATATATATATATATATATATATATATAACTATTAAATTATATATATAATTAAAAATGATTAATTCTAAAGATTCCCAAGTTTTGTTTTTCATATCGGAGTATTTAATACATTTGTAAACCATTAGTATATAATTTCAAGCTTCAATTTAAATTAACTTTTTTTCAGCTGATTTTTCCATGATCATTAATTATGTAGGGTTTTTCTTCTATTAATCCCAGATCACTGTGCTAAGTAGCCTGTAACCTAAGTCTTTTGCCACATAATTCTTTTAAGAAGTACTTTAAGGCTATTCAAACCTTATTTTTTTTATCCAAAAATACATGTAATTAACTTGAGAAATCTATACTGTGATTTTGTTTTGATATTATTATTGATTGAGGAAACTTTGCAAAATGCTAATATCATATAATGGTTGGTCTTTCTATTTGTAAGCACCCCCACCCCCTCACCCCCCAGCTACCACCAGTTTAGTATTCTTTTAGGTCACTATTATATGTGTGTGTCAAACACCACCACTTGTTCCTGTTAGATTTCACCCTGTTCTCTTGACCCTCAAATTCTTATATGCACTGTGAGACTCTTACAAATGTTTTGACTATTGTTCTTAAGGTATCCAGAATTTGAAGCAGGAATCGCTATTACTATATCTGGTTTATCAGATTCAATATTTATTATAATTTTAATATATAGCAGGGACTAGTCCATGGTAAGATAAACTTGCCTAAAGCATATTGTCTTCGATTTACTTAAGAGTAATATCATTTAAAAACATTTAGAAATGTAAATGTTTGCAACCACTAATAGCATTTAGGTTCTTTCTACTAATGTGCTTAAGTTTCTGATTAGTGTGTGTAAGATACTATAGAATAAAACCATGCACATCACATCTTAATGGAACTGAAATGGGTTTTTTATAGACTTTTTTATATTTCTCCCTTATCCTTGAATTTAAAGACAACTAGTGTCTTCATTTGCATCCTGAGGGGGTATCAGTGATGATCTTACCTGCATGGTGGTGTAGGACCCCCTATTGGGGACACCCCCCCCAGGTCACAGGAGTCAGGGTACCCCAAGGAAACACGAGAGACCTTCCTCTTGCAAAACCATGAGACAGTTTAATGGCGGAGCTCTGGGCCGATGCGTACCTCACACAGGAGGTAGAGGCATCGACCCCGAGGCTCAAAAGATAGGGGTTTTTATAGGGAGGGTTTAGGGTTTTTTTGGGGAACTTGGCTCAGCTTCACACAATTGGCTTGATTACAAGTCAGTAGAATAATACATGCAAATTAAAGCATTGGCAATTCCAGGGAAGGGGCCAGGGCCAGCAGTTTGGCTGGGTCAGCATGACCCAGGCCGCCAGATGGCCAATGAGTCAATCAAAATGTAACCCAAACCCAGTTCCTGTGTTTATGTCTATCCTTAGGGCCACCCAACCTCAGGAATGTCTAAGCAAGGGGCTCTCCTGGACATGCCTGGACTTGTCGTTGTAAGATCTTCAGCTAGGCCTTCAGAGCCTGCCAGGACATGCTGGACTTGCCTCAGGCCTTCAAATTTCCAATATTGCCATACTTGTCTTATGTTATAATTTTGACTATAAGTTCTTTGCTTTTCTTAAATTCAATTCCTTTTATTGGCAGAGTGCAGAAGTCATAATGGCTAATTAGTATAGAATTACTTAGATCTTATGTCTGGGAGACATGCTCATGTTTGTTTGCACGCTGATTTCTTTGTTTAACTTATTGATTCCACAAAAATAGAAAAGATGATTTCCTGGGGAAATATTTTGAAGCTAATTGATGCACAGGTGCCATGTTATGTCATGAATGGATGCAAAATGGCATTATTAATTTAATTCTGTTTTTAATTCTGTTTTTGCTGTAGGCTTATGGGAAAGGGAGACATCTGGATTAAAGGAGCTTTAATTTAGCTGCTTGTTGTAGTCATATAATTTTATTCAAAACATAGTTGAAAAGTTATGAACATGCAAATAAGAGGTAGATGATAGGACTTAATATCAGACTCTTTCATGTGCTTATACTATGTAGAGTGATCTAATTACTTCTCGCATTAATAGTATGGTGTAGATACTATTATTAATCTCACTTTTCAATAAAGAAACTGGGTCTTTCAGAGCTCTTGAAATTTGCCCAAGGAAATATATCTAATAAGTAATGTATGCAGTGCTTTCAAAGTTTAATATGCACACAGATCACGTATGGTTCTGGTTAAAATGCAGATTTTTATTGAGTAGACTGAGCAAGGGATACATTTCTAATAAGCTTCCAGGTGGTGCAGATATTTGCTTTATGAAGCCCATTGGGTGGTCAGAAGATGAAAGGGGGGCACACTTGGGTGTTTCCAACTCTAGGAGCTGCTTTATAGACTGAATACATTTATTGTTTCGCTGAAGAAGTGTGGAATAGAAAAGGGGAAAGGGAAAACTAAACAAGTGTTGAAATTTTAGTTGTGTTTTTTTATTTGGAAGAGGGGATATGAGTGCTCTAAGGATATGTCACAATGCCACACTTCCTTTTTATTAGTGCTTTGTAGATATCCTGCCCTGATAAATACACGATTTTAACCTTTTAACCCATACTGACAAATTCAGCCATATTATTTTTTATGATTTATCTGTTTTACAGCTTTTTCTTTTCAGCTAAAAATTTCTTCAGCGATACCTTGGAAACTGGATCAATATTATTGCCCAGAGAACACTGTTGGATTAATTCTAACACAACCTTGGGTCTAATGATGTTTGGGAGTAAATGTGAAATAATCATTTAATATTGTATTAACATGCATTTCAGCATGAACTAGACTGAAATGAGTGCAAGTGTTAATGAGCAGTGCATGGGAGAAAGCTCAACAAAACAATCCAATGATGTCTCTGGAGAGATGGATGTAGATGAAATCTGCAATCCAATGGTATCTCTGGAGAGAGACGGATGTAGATGAAATCTGTGGTCTCTTTGTTCTCCAGAAGCTGGTGTCTGCTCAGGAAATGATTGTCTCTGGGCCTTTGTGCAGAGAAAATAGGATCAAGGTTAGAATAAACAGTTTTTTTCTTTTGACACTTTTCTAATTATTGCATATACTTTCTCCCTCTCGTTATCCCAGTAACTTTAATTAAATGACTCCAATTCATTGTGAAGCTTTAAATAATGTAATTTGCTCTACTTCTTAATTTAACCATGATATTCAACTTAAGAGTTGAAAATGAAAAGAGGGAAATAATAAATAATTTAATTCAGCATAAAATAGGTTTGTCTTTCTGTTTCTGGAAGGACTAGCTTATTTATCTAACTGAATAGTTTAGTTAGGATTCTTAGATGTTAAGCTAATGGTCTTACATTTCTTACATGTTACTGTGTCACTTGTCCAGTGGAGATGTAAACTTCATTTCACACCAGATAGGCTTCAGCAACAGTCAGCTGACACAATTCCATCCAAGTCTAGCTTGATGAACCAATAGTTTATTTGTATTGCTTAAAGAGAGTATGGGTGACTCAGCATGCTGTACCACTGAACAGCACATCCCAGAATGGGTGATGAGAAATGAAACATATATCAGTAGTATTCCCTGTACAGCTTGCTTGTTCTTCATTGAAGTTCCACTGAAGAGTGGTATCTGTCTGGCAATTGTTGATTGCTTATATAACCACAAGAAAGGACCTCGTTGATAAGTTATTTCTCTGCCGGTGAAATGAGCCAATTCAAGCCAGATTAGACTATATTAAAGGCTGCTCTGGGTCTGGCAAGTTAACTGGCCTTAAGGAACAAGGCCAGAGAAATCACTATGACGGGGGTGGGAGAGAAAATGTAAAAGGGTGTGTGCACGTTCAGAAAGAAAAGAAGGAGAAGAGGAAGAGGAAGAGGAAAGTCAGAGAGAGGCAATATCTAGATTATAAGGGAAGAGGCTCTGCGGGAGGGGCAGCCCAGCCTCTGGTCTGGAAAATTGAAGGTTGGGTGCAGGGTATGCCAGGTAGGGACAGAGGAATACTGGGAGAATCTGGAGGCTAGGTCTGCTTTGATATGTGAAGTATGTACCTCAGCCTCTAGTCCTGGATCTGAAACCAAACACTCAACAATCCTTTTACATCCTTATGAATTGTCATAACTCTAACTTGTATCTCTGAGACTTCCTTGTCCCCCTTCATGAGGGATGTTGCAGTCTGGGAGAAATAGTGACACAAACCTCCACCTCTTCATTTGGCTTTTCCATTTCTCTCTCTCTCTCTCTCTCTCTCTCTCTCTCTCTCTCTCTCTCTCTCTCTCTCTCTCTCTGCCTTCCACAATGTTCCTTAATCCATTCAATATGTACTATGGGTGTCTGATTATCTTCTCCCATGTATGACTGGATACTTACCTACACTGTCATAGTTGCAGTTACTTATTCCCAGCAGTTTGACTTGTAATGCTTCTCTACCACTACCACTGTCTATTGCCAACCAAGTTGTCCTCCAGGCCTGGTGCTGACAGCCATAGTCATCTAGAGGTGTAAATAAAAATGTTTAGTAGGCATGGACAGGCACTTCCCATTTGTTTAACAAAACAATAAAAATAATCTCCACACTGTACCACATTTGGGTTTCTAGGCCTTAAATCCAACCAGAAAGCAGTTGGTTGCACCTATAATTATTATGCCCTTATTTTTCAAGAGGGTACCACTTACCTAACTGAGCAAGCCTTTTTTTGTATATACATATCAACATATATATGGCATATATAATGTACATATAACACACATAACAAAATATAACATATATCTATCATACTTTAGTATATAATTACCTACCTCTCGGGAAAGCTTAATCTTTTTCACCTGCACTACTGTGTGGCTTTCCCCTTCTTTGACTCTTAAGCTGAACTTTGCTCAGGCTTTAAAGCCTCTCATATGCTCAAACCCAATAAAGTTGACTTTTTGTTAGGATTTTCTTTAACTGTCTCACACCAATTGCCACACTTTATTTTGGGTGACGTGGACAGGCCCACTTGTTTGACTTTCATGCACTGCTGAGAGGTTTAATAAACCAGATTTACATGCTACTCTGTCATTCAGAGCCTCCCTTACCTAGCAAAGACTTCATTTTGTCATAGAACTTATCAAAGGCAGTTAAGTCCCATACCACTGTCAAGGTACCCCATAGCTTAACTTCTTTATTAAATCTAATATGAATCCAGTTTTAATCATATCAGCCTACTTGACATCAAACACTATTTCTCTCATCCTAAATTTTCTCAGTAATATAAGTCTCCTGACTTAGTTACGGTTCTATTGCTGTGAAGAGACACAATGACCAAGGCACTCTTATAAAGGACAATAATTAATTGGAGCTGGTTTACAGGTTCTGAGGTTCAGTCCATTTCATCATGGCTGGAAGCCTGGCAGCATCCAAGCAGGCATGGTGCAGGAGGAGCTGAGAGTTCCGTATCGTGTTCTTCAGGCACATAGAAGATTGGCTTCCAGGCAGCTAGGACGAGAGTCTCCAAGCCTACCCCAAAGTGACACACTTCCTCTGATAAGGCTACACCTACTCCAACAAGGCCACACTTCCTAATAGTGCCACTCCTTGAGTCAAGCATATTCAAACCACCACACCCCTTATTTGTCTTCCAGCCAGTGAGATTCATGGGGACTTCAGCAGTCAATAAGCGAGTGTTCCCAATGGCTTGCTTATTCGATCTTGTTCATTGGGGACTTTTTTTTTTTTTTCTTTATTTTTTTCTTTTTTTGAGTGGATTCAGTTCATAAAGCCTTTGTCTCAAGGAAGGTTAAGTAGAAATTTCCCTGAATTGTTTTATTTCCATGGCACCCAGACTGATGCCATCCACCCCTGTTACACAGCTTCACAAGCCAATCTGTGAATACTCTTGCTTTTTGTTTAATGTTTTCCAGGGCTGGTAAGATGGCTCAATGAGTAAATAACTTGTCACACAAGTCTGGCCAACCGTATCTGATCTGCATAGCTCACGTAAAGGCATAGAATCAGCTCTACAAAGTTGTCCTCTGCCCATGACACATGTGACCCTCCCCCAACAACAATAATACTATCCCTATAAGAGTCATAAACTTAAAGAGTTTTACCCAATTTAATCACTCTAGATTCAAAGTATTTTTTAAATATATGTTCCTGTGCTGGGCCATTATCAAAGCCATGTCTGCATGCTGACTCGTGCATTTTCTCCTCCTACATGTGTGGCCAAGCCTACGGGATGTTTACTGTTACTTCTAGAGCTTTCTCTTTCTGCTCATTGCTCAGTTCTCTGGAGAGTCACGTTAATGAGTATCAGCAAGGAGTCATCATGACAGATCCAAATTTTTTTATTTACCATTTTACTATGCTCTGTCAGCTCTAGGAAAATGGCAACAAAATACTTCCTTCTTATTCTCTGGTGTTTTGTACTTTTTCTGATAAAGTAGAGGTTTCTAAAGACAGCATACTTACATCTTTTTCTCCTCGTAATTCCTTACATAAGGAGATCCTTTCTGAGGGGACTGGTCAGAATAAATTGCCTGAATATGTTGTATTGGCCATGCAAGGATTATTCTAATTGGGCCACAGAACACTGCGTGCTTGATTGAGAGACTGCAGTGCGTTCTCTACTTGCCATTTGGGGGTTAATCTCTGTGCTTACTTGGTAGACCTCACTCGGCAAGCAGGCAGTATAATGGCCAATACTGTGCACAGGAAAATGACCGCCCTGGGATTCTCCCCATCGATGACCCAGCTCCATATATTTATGCATGGCCCATTACCCATAGCAGGGCCAACCGAATGCTATTCTATTGGGGATGCACACCGTCCTGTACTCCATATGTGGGTTGTCATTGTGGAAGTTCCACTCATAGACTTACTCATAGACTTACCACCCTCAGTTCCACATTGCATCACCTTATATCAGGGCTCTGCAGCTCTTTCTTCCAATCTTACATTTAGTTCTTTGGATCTCTTTTTGGGTACTAATTGTGGTAAGACTTTTCCTCTGGGGGACATGAGCATATGTCTCTTCACCCCTAAAAGGTCAGTCCAAAACTATGATTCTACCTATATCTGGCTTGCCGAATGAATGAATTTATTGTGGCTTCTTATGAGAACATTGGTGAAGGGTTATTTATGGGAACATGGATAGCGATCACTGGGAAACCCAATATAGGATTAGTGATAACTTATCGAATATGCATTCATCATCCCGCACAATTTTCAGGTAGTTTCACAAAAGAGCCTACTTTTCTCTAGAAATTGATTACTCCTTATAACTAATGAAACTTCTGAGTCTTATTCCTTTTTTATGAATCCAACTGAATTTCTTGTCAGTTTTATTCCCTTTTTAGAAAATGTCTCTATCTAGAGGAAATTGCCACACAGAGCCAGTAGGTGAAAACATAGATGTTCAAGTCTTCATCTCGCTAACTTCAGAAACATAAAAAGATAATGCAAAGAAAAAAAACTCAATTCATACAAATGCAAAAAGAGTACAAGGAAGAACTATGAGATACTTTAGTGCTGCAAAGAAGAATGGAAAGTTTACTGAATTTAGCTGAAAGGATTCACGGGCTTACTCTTGTGAGAGGATATTAAGGAGACTGTGTGTCAGTGGAATGAGACAGTGGTGTTACATAATTGTCTAGGAGCAAATGATTGACAAGGAGTTTGCCTAGATTTTTGTGGAGACAACAGAGGACAGCTGTGGGGTATGGATGAATTTCTTAATTGTTTTGAGGATGGAGGACAGAGAAGCATGCTCATATTCAGAATAGAAGGAATCTATTAAACTAGGAAATAAGAAGAGACTACAAGAGTGAATTTTTGAAGGATCGTTTCCAATAAAGCATATTAGAGCAGGGTGATGGAATTCATCTTTGAGAAGATGCTGAGGTTTGTCAGCTATGGGATATATTATTATCAAATCCAAATCAAGCCTGCAATGTACGGAGGTAGAGAAGAAATTAAAAGTCATACTTCACGCACATGTAATTTCTTAATCAAGGAGAAGGCAATATAAATGCAAAATATAGGTTTTCAGATGTTGAAGATTGAGACAAGGCTTGAGAGCATGAAGTAAAAATGAAGATGGAAGGAGTCTGCCAGACATAATTCAAATGAGTAAATGAATAAAATAAAATATACTTTACTAACATTATGAAAGGGCAGAGGATAAGAATAAGTGGCATCCTAAGATGTGCAAGGATTTCAGAGCAGCCTGAAAATCCTGTTTATACATATATATGTGCATGTATGTGTATTCTACTTCTTGGTCCAAAAATCTTTCCTAAGACCTTAAACCTATCCATACTCAGGAGACCAAGAGAAAAATTTCTCTGGAAAAGAATGCCAAACACAGTTCTTTAATCTAGGGAAAGTTGTACTTTCCTTCAATCATGTTGTGGATGTCTTTGATGACTTTGCTAAAGTCTCCAGGTCAATGATTAAAAAATCCAAATAAGCTAGGCACTGTTCATTATGCAATATCGAAATTACTTTTCCTCATTTTTATTTGATACCTGCCTATGGATGCTAAAAGTGAAACCCCTAGTTTAGGATTTCTCCTTAGTGGCAGTAGTAGGAAAGGGGTCCACTGAGCACAACCCTGGAGAGACATGCAGCTGTTGTGCAACTCCATCTAACAGGACAAAGGCAGCTCCACTAAAGGAGGGTAAAATGAGTGTCAGATAGGAACTGAGGGCGAGAGTTTAGCGGTTCAAAGTCTTGGTACCACCAAACAGTCATGGAGAACACCCCAGAAGAGGAACAGTCTATGTTAAGCATCCATTAATCCCAGGGCATCAACACAGAAATAGTCAAGAAAAAAACCTACAATGGCCAGATTTCTCACAATGACATTGCTGAAACGTCTCTCCAGGAGCTGGAAAGTCATCTCAGGTTGAGCTTGGAAGACATTCCGAGGATGCATATGAATGAACGTTTGCTGTACTTCCTGTCTATTGCTTCTCTCTTCAAAAGAGCACTGAGGTGGCGATCGGTTATTAAAGGAATATTTATTCATTTGCTTGTTTATTATTTTAAGAGATGGGAGCTCACCATTCTTTCAAGGTTGCTTCTGAACTCCCAGACTTGTGTAATTCTCCTGCTTCAGTTTCCAAAGTACCTAGGACTTAAGGACCACTATGCCTACCTTCAGTGAATTTTAGATCAGTTTTGGCTTCTGATTTTAAACCAAGATTGCATATTTTAATTGAGACTTTTTAGGAGTGAAACATTTTTATATAATGGTGAGTGTAAGTTATGAAACCTCTGAGATGCTATCCTAGTCAAATATAGTTAGTAGACAGGCTAAGGAAAAGATAATTTAAGCAGGTTTATTTTCGTCATTCAAGAAGAGATTTTCAGAAGTTACTCTTCTTCTGGTGTTCTGTTTGTCTGTCTCCCTAAGAGATCTTCATCTCTCTCTCTCTCTCTCTCTCTCTCTCTCTCTCTCTCTCTCTCTCTCTTGTGTGTGTGTGTGTGTGTTTGTGTGTGTGTTTTGCACATATATTGTAATGTTTAATGGGACCAGTGCCTTTCTGGAGTACTTAGTAATATATATATATCTCCAATTCTCTTGAAACTACATTGATTAAACTTTTGTACAGATTTAATGTGAGTTTTAGGGAAATAATTCTAGGGAAAGTTCATTTTAAAGAACGGAAGGGAGATAACAATTAGTACTTACTGAGTAGCGAGTGTTCTGGTCCCCAGCTGTCCCG
Source organism: Mus pahari (assembly GCF_900095145.1). NCBI lineage: Eukaryota > Metazoa > Chordata > Mammalia > Rodentia > Muridae > Mus > Mus pahari. The sequence continues at coordinate 10,988,206 of NC_034591.1, forward strand.
AGGCTCCTTTGATAGTCCTAACATGCTTTCTCCTCTGTAGAGTCAGTCCACTTGTCTCCCTCTTTTAGATGAGACAGGCCATTTCAGAGAAATCTGTAATTCCCCATCATTATTGAGTTAGAAAACCATTTAAAACCAGCTGTGTATCCCACTGAGATCTCGGTGTTTCCTTATGTGCCCCTTTATCAGTTTACCTCTCATAAGATCAACTCATTAATCTTTCACAGTGCACTGTGTAAAACAAAAACAGATTACACGGTTTCACCAAATCATTTATGGAACAAGAAGTTAAGATGTGAATTCTTATATGTAGCTTACTTCACTGCTAGCCATATGTGCTGTCTCAATTATGCCTGCAAAAATTTATTGGTCTTGTCAAATCAAAGCACTCTGTCCAGGTGGCATGTAACCATTATGACCAAGAAAGCCATACTAATAGTGTCCCCATTGGACCCCATTGGACCCCATGGGACCACTGTATTTAAGTTTTATGAAGTCAGCATTTTCATGTATTTTGTTTGGCTTCTGAATCCAGCAGCTACTCAGCACCTGGTTTGGTTAGTTTCTTTACCAAATTGGATATAGATGTATTCTACAAAATTTTCCAGGTAATAATTTCTGAGAGAAAACTGTTTTTTTTTTTTAAATTTTAACTGTTTATTTTTGAAGTCATATTTTTATAGCCATAAAGGAATAAAAATGTGTGGCGTATTCCTTTGCTTTTCACTGATGCTAGTAACGAAACCACTATACCCCTGAAGTTCAGGATGCTAACAGTATGGTATTTGAGCAGTTTTGGTTTATTTTCTAAATATATGGTTGTGATTAGAATCTAAGACTATCTCCTGAAGGCCTGTGTCTTAAAAGAGTTGGCTGCTAGCTGCAGCGTCTAGATGCTCAAGGTTTGCTCTTTTTTAATAAGCAATGAACCCAAACCGAATGCACTATTAAGTTTGTGTGTGTGGGGGAGGGTGGTTGTTGCAAAAAGTGGGTCACTGGGGCAGAGGTGGGGATAACCCTGAAGGATGTATCTTATCTCAGGATGTTTATTCTCAACCCTGGGCCTCCTGGCCTCCCTGAGGTGAGCCGCTTTGCTAAACCATGTGCTAAACCTGCTGCAAAGTTCTCCTTCACAGCCTAAGAGCAACAGAGCCAGTCTACATGACTGAACTTGAAATTAGGAAGCAAAAGAACTCTTCCCTTAATCCATTGTCACCAATATTTATACTAGAAATGAACTGGGTCATTAAACGATCAGACCCACTTGAAAGTCCTTTGAAAAACAGGCCTTGTGAAAATCCAAGAGATGGGCATGTGTCCTGTTGTCATTAGAAGGCTAAATAAGGCCTAAAAGAGCTGCTTGCTAGCAGTTGTATTCATGGTTTGATGGTAGACTGGTGTTCATTACCTTTTATACTCTATTTTATTAATGTTATTTATCCAGAGATTATTAGATTGACATTTTGGTTTAGTAAAGTGTTTTTTCTGTACTATTTGGTTGAGGTTTTTTTCCAAGTAGTTGCCCGTGTGGATGGATACAAACACATTAGATAATACTTTTGGCCATTGAAGTTAAAAAAAAATAATACCCTATCAGAGTTTTCACTCAGAGCATTGACTTTTCCTGAAGCAGATTCTGGCTCAAATGGAAAACACTTGCAGCTTGACTACCATTTTTAAAAATATGTTAAACAGAAAGCTTCAGATATGATCCCCATTTTCTCTCTGAGGTCACAACTTTGCTTGCGTCCTCATGACTTTCTTAATTTAAAGGAAGTACAATGGTAGGAATTTGGTTTCAAACAGGAGAGCTGGTTAAACACTTAGGTGCAGTGTCGAGGCCCTCCTAATTGCAGTATGGCTGAAACAGATTCGAAGGCCTGGAAGAGTGCCTCGAGTCTATCACTGTTAGTGTTCCAAGTTTTACAACATTTGCTTCTGCTTAAAATATTATGTAAAGGTTATTGGTGAGTGATTTTAAATAACAGTTTCAGTTGTCAGTTGCTCAGTGGTGGAGGTGCAGTCTCTCTCCACCATTACCCGAAGTTGTGTCAGTAAGTGGCTGTTGAACAAAGGCACTGTTGAAAAGGAGTAACGGTGAAAATCTTCCATTTAGGAGGAGGTGAAGGGCTGTGCAGTAGTTCCATTAGCACAGCGCTGTTACAACCTACAATCAGTGCTGTTAGAGAGCTGCAAGCATGAGGACTCAAGGTTGAGTCTACAAAACCCATGAAATCAAGAGTGGGACATGGCAGAGCATGCTTGCCATCCCAGAGATGGGGACTCAGAGACAGGTAGATCCCTATCCCTTTTGTCTAGCCACCCGGACTGATCAGAGAAAGTTCCAGATACATGACAACCAGTGTGACAAACAAGCCAACAAAACAAAAGTGGGCGGTGCTTGGGGGAATACACCCAAAGTGGTCTTCACATGCATATATGTACCTCTGAGGACGTGAACACGAAGACACATGTGCACACTCATCTAAATAGACACATATACGATAAAAGAGAAAAGAGGGCAATGTGACTTGTAGGGCTCACGGCATGGAGAACTTTGTGTGGCCAAGTATGAGGCCTTGATTTATACTCAGGACAATAGAATGGTGTCTGCAGAGACTCAGAGCAAATGTGGGTTCTCTGAGTGTGAGATGACTCAGACAGCAAGTCTTTGTGAGACGCAGGGTAGGAAGGCTGGCCCTGTATGTAAGTGGTTAACAGTAGTACTGAATGGAGTTTTGAAGTTCTTGGGCAGTGCTTGATCTGTCAGGATCGCTGCCATATTTGGCCATTTAAATGAAGGCAGCTTTGAGAAAGTATGATGGCCTATGAGATACACACTGATACTTGAAAGAGAACACCAAATAGAGAGAGAAAGCAAACAAACCCTTGATCAATCTATTCCCACCTTCACAGACTAGCAACCTCTCTCCAAAGAAATGTCCAGATCTGAACATGCTTGTTAATAGTGTTTTGTTGGGGAAAAAAATGTACAGAAACAGTGCTCACCCAAGACTGCCCTCTGGGGTTCTTATAATGAAATATTTATGTAGAATTCTGTAACATCCCCCAACACCAAGGCAAGTACTGAACTCCAGCTAAGTAATATTGCCAACATTAAACACCATTTAGCCACTTCAAACAGTGTTCTGATTCTTAAGGTTTGACTTTATTTTTTTATATGTTAATATTTTTATCTTCCCATTCACCTTTGAATATCCTTGTGAAAAATTACACAAGCTTGGCCTTCCTCTTGGAATTCATTTTCTGAGAAATGTTCAGACAGAGAAGAGACCCTTCATGGGGTGCATGATACCATGATACCACCCATGGTACCTCTATACAGACCTCTCTTTACAGATCTGTTCATTCAAACTTACACCACGTAAGTCTTCTATGCTTGTCAAATCAAGAAGTATATTTGTTAATAATAGTTTCATCTGCTTCCCTAAACTCCCTGGACATGATTACTATTAGCATGATGGAACATTTTGAGAATTTAATTAAGGAATGTTAGAGTCATAAATCTTGCATGGAGGTGGGAATTTTGGGCTTTCTCCTTTTAAGCAAATGCATGTGTTAGCCACCAAGGTAAGGGTTGCTGCTCTCTTTCAAAATATTATCAATGGCTAAGCTGTCATGGTTATAAAATTTGGCCTTATTTTGTGTCATTTAAACCCCTGTTATTATCGCTCCCTTTTATGTTGACATTGGATAGCATGCTTCTGGTCCATCTTGTGATGTGTGTGTGTGTGTGTGTGTGTGTGTGTGTGTGTATGTGTGTGTGTGAGCATGCAGGAGGTGTCACTGACTTTGCACTCTTGCCATGTAATGTAGAATTTTAGTTGCTGAGCCATTATGATGGACAGACCTGTGTTAAATGCTTTCTACACGTTATTACATTTATTCCCAGGCAGAACCTTATGAGGTAGTGATGTACTACTTTGAAGATCAGTCACAATCCTTTTATGATCTATGTAGTTTCCTGCTTCACAGTGATGCCAAAATCATGTGAATATTCTGTGTGGAACCTTCCTTTGGTAATGTCTGCTAAAAATTCTCACATATTTTTCTTCAGTTTCTTAAAACATAGGGGTATTATTTTTGACCATCCTGATGATACAAGTATGTTTTCAAGTCAATAATTATTCATTTGAAGAAGATCTAGAAAACCAACTTTGTCTTTAAATATAGTGTGTTTGCCTGGCAGTGGTGGCTCATGCCTTTAATCCCAGAGCTTGGGAGGCAGAGGCAGGTGGTTTTCTGAGTTTAAGGTCAGCCTGGTCTACAGAGTGAGCTCCAGAACAGCCAGGGTTATACAGAGAAACCCTGTCTCAGAAATAAACAACAAACAAACAAACAAATGTTGTGTTAGATAGGTCCAGTGGTGTCCTTCAACACTGTGTTTGTATATCAGTAAGTGTATTCTTATGGCACATGCTTTCAATAGTAGAATATAACAGAAGGGGGACAATGTCAGCTGGAGACAGAAAACATTTCTAGCATTCGCTGCAGGGGAGGTTTGGTAACGGTATAAGAGGCAGAGAAAGGTGTGGTTTCATCTTGACTGACTGCCCTTTAGAATCTGTGTGTCTGAGCATGTGTGTTACGGGAGCTACCTATTAATATTTCATTCATATTTTTATATAAATATATTTAAATAGCTTCTTAGTATTACATTATTTTATTACTCATGAAATCTCCTACTGGGGTTTAGGATGCTTATTTTTTAAATAATACGTACTAATATTGTTCGTGGTCCACATATATGCTTGTACATAGAGATACATATATCTCTATATACATATATATTTATACATACATATACAGGCAAACACATATGTACACACATATACACATACATGTATACTCATATATACATATATACACATATATATGCATACACATGTATACATATGTAATTATATGTATACATTATATACTTTTATTCATATATAAATTCATATATACATATGCATGTTTGTATGCATACACATGTATGTGTATATACATACATGTATGTATATGTATACATATGGACTAGGAACAATAATAGTATCAACTGTATACACATGTACAGATATACATGAATACACATATGTCTTGATTATTTTATAAAAATTATATCTTCTAAGTCAAATAATTGAGTGAAAAAATAGATAATGTATTCTTTTGAAGGAAATAGAACCTTTTACTCCTTATATTTATTTCCTGTCTTCCTTTCTTGTTTGTGTAAATACAGGACTGTTGATTGGTTTGGATAGGAATGGCTTGGTTACATTTGGCAGTGGATAATGAGTAAAACTATGTTCTTTTTTTTCTAATTATAATATACAGATTTTATTTATTTTAAATATGTCTATCCACTTTTATTTTCTTTTTCATTATTCTTTTTTCAGATTCTAAAATCTATTTGGAATATTAAACATGATAGAAGTAGAAAGAAATCTCTTATGACATCCTCTATGATAGGAAATTGTGACAAGTTCCTCATTAAACAGAAAACGTTTCATTTCCAAATATGCAGCATAACTGTGGCTTCATAGAATGAATTGGGTAGTGGTCCTTCTGTTTCTATTTTGAGGAATAGTTTAATGAGTATTGGTATTAGTTCTTCTCTGAAGGTCTGATAGTATTCAGTACTAAACCCATCTGGTCCTGTTTGTGGTTTTTTTTTTTTTTTTTTTTTTTAAATGGCTGCTTCTATTTTTTTAGGGGATATGGGACTGTTTAGATGGTTTATCTAATCTTGATTTAACTTTGGTATTTGGTATCTGTCTAGAAAATTGCCCATTTCATTGATATTTTCCAGTTTTTTGAGTATAGTTTTTTGTAGTAGGGTTTGATGATTTTTTTGAATTTCCTCTGTTTCTGTTGTTATATCTCCCTTTCCATTTTGATTTTGTTAATTTGGGTACTATCTCTGTGTCCTCTGGTTAGTCTGGCTAAGGGTTTATCTATCTTGTTGATTTTCTCAAAGAACCAGCTCCCAGTTCTTTTTGTTTCTGCTTGGTTGATTTCAGCCCTGAGTTTGGTTATTTCCTGCCATCTACTCCTTTTGGGTGTATTTGCTTCTTTTTATTCTAGGGCTTTCGGGTGTGCTGTTAAGCTGGTAGTGTATGCTCTCTCCAGTTTCTTTTTTGAGGCACTCAGAGCTGAGTTTTCCTCTTATCACTGCCTTCATTTTGCCCCATAAGTTTGGGTAAGTTGTACCTTCATTTTCATTAAATTCTAAAAAGTCTAACAGAAGTGATGGACCAAGTGGATTTAACAGATATCTATAGAACATTTCATCTTAAAGCAAAAGAATATACCTTCTTCTCAGCATCTCATGGTACCTTCTCAAAAACTGACTGTATAATCAGTCACAAATCAGACCTCAACAGATATAAAAAGATTGAAATAATCCCATGTCTTCTAACAGATCACTATGGAATAAGGCTTGTCCTCAATAGCAACAAAAAAACCAGAAAGCCCACATACACATGGAAGTTGAACAACACCCCACTCAGTGATAACTTGGTCAAGGAAGAAATAAAGAAAGAAATTAAAAATGTGTTCTATAAAGAGAATCTAACTTTAAATGATAGATAGATTCTTAAATGTCATAACAATGCCAACAACTAATCCTCATCTCTATAGAATAATGCTGGAGTTGTTGACAAGATGATCAGTTCAAAATGAACAGACTGGCTGTGCCAAACATCTGTCCCCAAAGTGTATTTACAAATCCTTGTCCTTAGACTTGCAGTGAGTGATGACAGACATAGATCCTGTGATCTAGCCTGTATGTGCTATCTCAGTACAGGCAGCTTAGAGGCGCAGGCCCTGGCATCTGTGTGACCTACTGCCCTCTACACTTTTATTCTGGAGCAACTGACACCCTTAACACCCAACTGGAAGCAAAAATCGAGTTTGTCTTGACAACTGAGGCATTAGTCACAAAGACTCCACTTCCATTCTTAATTTAAGTATTTTTGTCCTTGGATTCCTTCTTCCTCAATTATAGCTTTTCCTGTAAATGCTGGTGCATTGTGAAACAGTCCCCCCTGACTGTTGACACTGAGAAATTCTATTTCTTCTGATTAAAGCACTAGTAATAAATAATAATGACTCATTTGCTAGCTAGAGCATTTAGAGAGAATTTATTGCCCTGTATATCATTGCCTAAGCCATTTTTATCTCAAGTGCAGTGACATAATATGGTCTTTTAAGTAGGAAAATAATTAAATAAATAATTTGCTCTGATATACATGCACTTGGAATATTTCTTTAGAATGTGGATGTTCAAGTGGCCTTTTTGCTGTTAGGTTTGTCTTACCAAGTTTCTCTCTTGCAGAACATGTTCATTACCATTGTACTTTGTTGCATATACTATGTTCTACTTCTCCAATGGGCATTTCCAAACAACAGATCCAAACCACGTGTTAAATTCATTATTTGGGATGTCTTTGAAATGAAATGGATCCTCACAGCTTCTCAGCCGTGACAATATTTTTCAATTTAAATGGTAAAATGGCTAAACACATCAAGTGCCTTATATGAGACCTCACAGTAGAAGGGTAATTAAAATAAGAGTCATTTGTTAAATGCTTATTGTATACCAGACACTGTGCTATGGACATTATTTTTGTTTGGTTCTTTGATGTTTTATCCCACTCCCAGAACTGGGCTTTAAACTGTCCCTATGTCACAGTGATATGGAGTCCATTAACTTCATCCCGCAGAGCATCCTTACTTACTTCTCAGACCCTGTGCTGAATGCTTCATATACATGATTCTATCTGATAGATTGCTTCTAGCATTGCTCCTCCCACTCCTTTCTGCTTTCCACTCTTCCTCTCTGACTTCCTCTCCTTAGTACATGGTTTGGAGGACAAGATTACAAGAGGCAGTAGTAATCGACTTGTATTTAAAGCATATCAACCACACTCATTCAATTCTATGTTTGTAACTTGTTTCCAAGTAAAATGATATATAATTTTGCATTAGATATGTAGTATAGAAGTAGGTACTATTGCTTATTCCAGTTGAAATGCACAGTGAATAAGGGAAAAAGGACTAGAAGAGAAAGGAGAAACTGGATGGAAACAAATAGAAAGATGATGGAGACTTCTTTCCCATTTGTAAAATGCTTAAGATGGACAAAGAGGTCATAAAACCCATTCTTAAGTAGTAATTTTGATCCATATATAAAATATCTAAAGTTTCAGAGCACCTACAAGTCCTACACTTGTTACTGGACAAGTTACTAGCTGTTACTAATTACAGATGTTTTGAAAAACTCCGGTGTAGATGTTAAAGCTTATGCAATCAGGACATGACCATACAAAATAATCCTCACATTTTAGAAAAAAAAATTGTGTGTGTGTGTGTGTGTGTGTGTGTGTGTGTGTGTGAATGTGTGCATACCTGCATATATGCCATGTCAATGTATTTCTCTGGAGATGAGTAATGCCTGCTGATCCATCTTGATGGCCCAGCTATTCATTCTTATAGTGACTGATATAGCATTTTTTTTGTTTTTTTGGTAGATGCACTTAATTAACCATTTTAAATTACAAATGGTGAGAATTCAGAACGTATATCGAGAAAGAGGAGAGGCACTGTGAATGTGATAGAGGTGAAACCTGGATGCAGCTGAGCTTATCCATCAAGTACTAAGAGCAGAAGATAAACTCTAGGATTTTCAGTTTTGTTAAATTTATGGGCATTTACCATATTCACAGTCATTCTTCTGCCCTGAATACTTGTTCACTGGCACTCTATAATTCTGTGACTGCTATCTTTTGGGAATTGCTCTTTCTTTTATTTCTGTGCTGTCAAATGTTTGCCAGCCACAGGCCAGGAACACCAGGGCTGCTAATGTTGCTGTGCTTCTGTGATCAAATCTCTCATCTAAATGGCAGTCTCTAGCCCTTAGCTGACACTTCACAGCAATTGCCCAATCAGAGCTGGAAGCTCCATCTGCATATTAGGAAGCAGCAAGTGTCACCTAATGCCTGTCCTGAGCAAACTCCCTGCATGTTAGTTCCTGGCTCAGCCTCTGCTGCTGTTCTGGAGTATTTTAGGCGTGCCCAAAGAACACCACTTCTCAGCTGCATGGAAGGCACATGGAATAAATACTGGAAGGAGGACAGTTTAAAGACTTAAAAGCAGTTCCTGTCAAGGCAGACCATACTTTGCCTTTCAGCTGAATACTCGCAGGGGAATTATCCCAATGAGCTGCCTGGGCTTTATTGCCACATAAGTAGGCGTCCATTACAGATAGAGCCAACAGTGTACATTTTTGTTGTGTTTGTGTGACAATAGTAATTTCCTACTTCTCTGTTTAGTGACAGCAAGTACAAAAGAAAGGAATGTTCACATATTAAGAAGCAGTGAGTCTCAGAAGATTTCTGGGCAATCTTGGGAGCTTATGTAAACACAGACGTGTTGATATAGTACAGGCCAGTCTTCAGACATTGGGTTGTGTTCAGCTACCATTAACCAATAAGACTGAGTTCTGCTAATGTGTTCTTAATGATACTGGTATGCATTATTTTCTGTATTTTCTGGTTTACTTTGTAGGGGTAATAGTTTACAGATTCCAAGATCAGATATTTTAGTTTATATTTTAAGAGACATAATGGCTTTAATGTTCTTTTCTATCAAAATTCTGTCTTTCAATTACATTTGGTTCTCATTATTGAGGAAGGAAAAAAAAAACTGACAGGTTTGTTTCATCTTAAGAATCTGTATGTTCCCTTTGTAAGAAATTGGGAATGACAGGAGAAGTGGAGCAAGATTAGAATGCTTGATAGCATTTTCCTGTTCTAATCTGAGAAAAAATTTATTAATTAATGTTTTTGATAGTACCTCGTAATTAACAGAACTATTGAAGTTATCAGGAACATAACCACAAATGCAAACACTATTGAGTGAAATATATCGCTCAAGATCTAGCTGTCCTCCTGAGTGCAAAGAGTGTCTTACTTACTCATTTGTGCTTGGTAATGCATTCATTTTTCAGTTCTTAAATAAAGCAACTTCTGTGTAACATAATTAAGGCAACCTATTTTATTATGTATTTTCTTCAGTAACTCATTGATTCTATTAAAATGTATAAGAATAGATTTTAAAAATGTGTGTGTCCTTTGGTAGTTATTGTACATATTATATTTTTTATTTTGTGAAGGTTTCTTTTTATACCTCGACTCATCATGCAGCGAAAATAAACATGTAAAATAAGCCCATGCTGGCTAGTTTTATGTCTGCTTGACACAAGCTAAGTCATTTGGGAAGAGATCCTTATTTGAGAAAATGCCTGTAGGCAAGTGTGTGGTGCCTTATTGATGTTGATGTGGGGGTTCAGGGGCAGCTTGCTGTGGGTGTTGCTTCAGCTTGGTTGGGGGTCTTGGGTATGGTAAATAAACAGGCTGAGCAAGAAAGTAAGTGGCACTCTTCCATGGCCTCTGCATCTGTTCCTGACTCCTGCCAATACCTGGCCTGAAATCCTTGGATACTGGACTGCACACTATGAGATGAAATAAACCCTATCCAACTTAAGTTGGTTTGGGTCATGGTGTTTTAACATGCTGTAGAAACCCTAATTAAGATAAACCCCTACTCTATGACATTGATCCTAGAAATTAGTGAAAAATTTTGGCTGAGTTTTTATAAAACAACATTTCTTAAAACTTCTTGAAATCATAGAGAATCAAGATACAATTTGATTAATTTTAATCTTTTTGGACAAAGTTAATTTATACATTAAATTACCTATGTGATGAAATGCATGATTTTATTATGTATTCAGAAATTAATTTTCAAGAATTTTAATTTTCACACATTTATTGTTTCGGTAGATGACAACATTTTTGTTTGAATAAAGAAGTGAGCTTTCAAGTTCTTTGTATTTTAAACATTTTGTATTTTGTGTCTTATCTCAGCATTTATCTATTTATTATATATGCATATATATGTATGTATGTACATATAAATTTATATATTTATATATGTATGTATATATGTATTATCTATCTTATCTATTTATATTTATTATCTATTTACCTATTTATCAGTCATTAATCTACCTACCTACCTATATATCATCTATATACCTTCCTATGTATTTATCATTGGTTTCCTTTTTTATTTTTTTTTGTTTTGCACATTGTCTCATGTTGCCTATACTGATCTTGAACTCCTGATAGTTCTGTTTCCACTTTGCAAATACTGTGATTATAGTGGTATGACATCATACCTGACTCGTCTTGAATTTTCATTTTTTTTTTTTTTTAGTGTAGTTCCTTTCAAGCACTATGCAGCTTTTAAATTCAAATCCAATGGGGTGATGATTTCCTAGGAGAACTTGGTCCATCCGTAGCTCAGGGCTGAACACTTGCCTTTATTCTCTCCAGCCTATTGTTCAGCACATATGTTGGATGGACCTTTTTTGTTATGCCATAGTTATTTACTTTAAGTATATCAGGTTGATTGTATCTCAAAGTTCCTAAAAGTTTCACTAATTCTTGGAATTGAAGTTTTTTTTGTCTCTAGACTACACCTGGATGAAGGCTGTTTTTCATCTTCCTATCTATAGTTATTCTTCCTTCAGTTGGAACTTTTTCCATTTAAGGAATACATTTTCAACACACAGGCACTCGCACAGGCCCAGCCAGACCCAGGCCCACCTACATGCACATGGCTGCAGAAGTCACTTTTCTTGGTTTTCCAAGAGCAGGAGAATTCTAATTTTATAGAAGACTGAAGTCAACTTGGTGTAGGAGTAGAGACAACAGATCAGAAACAACTGTCTTAATCTATTTTCTGTTGCTATAACAACATACCTGAGGCTGAGTAACTGATAAAGAGATCTATTTGGGTCATGATTTTGCTACCTAAACCATCTCAATAGCACACTACTGACATCTAGGCAAGGATATCCTGCTTACATCAGAACTTGACAGAGGAACATAAAGCCCATAATTAAAAACTAATCCTGTCACCAACACCCAAACCACTCAATAACAGCATTCATTTCCTCATGAGGACAAAGCCATGAGATGTAATTCCCTTCTACTTGGTTCTCCTTCTTAAAGAATTCACTTCACTACTGAAACTCTGGGCCACAGGCTTCCAGTACACAACTGTCTGAGAGAAGAACTATACCCAACCGTTGCACTCATTCTTCCTGGAACTTCCACATCCATGCTTGCTGGATTTCTACACAAGTTCCAGTAAATTCTATGCTCCTTGGGGGAATTTGGTCCCAGAGAGTTCTTTCCCCTTGGATCTTATTACAGGCTGTTGTATCTCTAAATTTACAGTGTTGGGCCTCTCTTGGGATGTAATGGTATTTGGAGAGTGTCTTTAAAGAGGCCATTAAATTATAATTTGGCGTTAGGGTAAGTCCTTCAACAATATTGCTGTCCTTTAACTCATGGCTATGAATATAGTTTCCTGTAATGGAAGACTATGTGAAGATAGATGCTGGGCCAAGCCTAGGATAGAGTCCTAGAGATAAATCAAAACTCTGATGACAACTTGACCTTGGACCCTATCGCAGAATAGTGGAAAAAAAAAAAAATCAAATCTGTGTTGTTTAAGCCAGCTTTCTCCAACAAACTTAGATGGAGGTCAGTGCAACCCAGCGACCCTCAGTTTTAGCAGACGGTTGATGTAGTGGAAGTGGCTTGACTGATCCTTTGATCTGGCTGCTTGGTAGGAAGAGGCAAAGAGGGAATAAGCAGAAATCAAAGAGAGCATACTGAACCCTCAGTTCACAGAATCCTCTCCTAAAAAGTGAGTTTACTCATTGTCTTAGTCAGGGTTTCTATTCCTGCACAAACATCATGACCAAGAAGCAGCTGGGGAGGAAAGGGTTTATTCAGCTTAAACTTCCACATTGCTGTTCATCACTGAAAGAAGTCAGGACTGAAACTCAAACAGGTCAGGGAGCAGGAGCTGATGCAGAGGCCATGGAGGGATGTTCTTTACTGGCTTGCTTCCTCTGACTTGCTCAGCTTGCTATCTTATAAAACCCAAGACTAGCCCAGAGATGGCACCACCCACATGGGGTCCTTCCTCCCTTGATCACTAATTGAGAAAATGCCTTTCAGCTGGATCTCGTGGAGGAATTTCCCCAACTGAAGCTCCTTTCTCTGTGATAACTCCAGCTGTGTCAAGTTGACACAAAACTAGCCAGTACACTCATTAATGAGCAAAACAAACATGTTTTTCATTATTCATTCCAACCTTGTGAAAATAGTTGACAATATTTAGATTGACAGAGAAAAATATAACTCTGTCCTGTTTTTCAATTACAAAAAATGCTTACACATTCTGTTGTATAGTTTTAAGGTAACAAGTAACTACTTATATCATTGATCAGTAGAAAAGCACTGCTTTCAGGTAAATGTAGCAAAACTAAACATGAAAATCTTTATTATTTTCAATTTTTATGACAATTTTTTTGTAGGAAGATGTAATTACAAGTATGTTTATTCATATAAGTCTTTTGGCCATTGGTTATACTCCACTATGTTTATTACAGATGTAATGTGCTTAAAAATTGAGGCTGAAGAAAAAAGGTAAGTCTTTTTCTTATTTCCTTTCATAGTGGAAAATGATGAAAGTTGGTCAAACCCAGGATCCTGAAGCCTTCCTTAAGAGGAGCTGCACATGCTCTGTGTTATCCCATTCCTGCTTTAGTGATGGGTTTAGTGTTGTCTCATTCATTTCTGCCTCCTAGTCTAACATGCTTAAAACCACTGAGACAGTAATTGGCCATGGTTAGAGTCAGGAGATAAGAGATGTTCTTTAAACTCAGATTTCAGCATACTTATTTTCTTACCAAACTATGACAATGATTGAAGCTCAAAAAATTTTTAAAGGAAAAGTTATGCAATAGTTGGGCAAGATATTTCTACAAGGAGATGTGACGTTGTTTGTATGGATTTGTACATTTAATTCACATTCCATTAACTTGCTATTGGATATTGTTCACGTGCACCATGTTTTCTTGATGCACTGACTATAGCAACAACAAGAATACTGGTTTTGCCAGAAGACTTGTCTCACTGTTCAGAAGAATTGGATCAAAAGCAGATTTTTCTTTCTCCTTTTTGTATTCCTTAGTGACCAACACAAACATTAGCTGGAAGAATAAATGCTTTTAGCATTTAGAAAACAAGTACAATTCTTTTAGTGTCTTTAAAATATTAATGAAGACAAATATAATTTTTCCCTCAATTTTCAACAAATCAAGTATTTTCAACTGACCAACAATTTTCAATTGTTCATGGTTAAATTATTTTTCAATTTAAAATCTCTCTCTCTCTCTCTCTCTCTCTCTCTCTCTCTCTCTCTCTCTCTCTCTCTCCCCCCGTGTGTGTGAGTGTGTGCTTGTGTGTGTGTACAAACTCAGCTGTCAGTCCTTAGCAATGTCTACTGTTTTGAGACAGGATCTTTTACTGTCCTGGGGCTCTCTGAGCATGTAGGTTTGCTGTCCAGTGTGCACCCAGCTCCACCTGTCTGACCTTTGAGCATTGTAATTACAAGCTTAGAACAATGTGCCCTTGTTTTGTGTTAGTTTTGGAAGATCAACTTCAAGTCCTCATGATTTTATGAATCGTCCATCTCCTCTGTGCTAAGAAAATATCTATGTATATAAAATATATCATTTAGCTCTGTAAGTGTGGTATTAAAGTGCATTACTTATTAACAAGAATACATTCCTTTCGCAAAACTTTATTTTAAAATGTGATGCCAAATTTTATACCTCTTAGTAAATTTCTGTTAAGAAGCCTTAGGAAAACAAACGAGCATCCTCAGGCTCTTCTTTGTTTTTCTGTTCCAATAGATGTGCTTCAGACAAGAATACAGGTTGGGTTCTACCCAAATGTCTGTAGTTGTCAAATTCAGAGTACGACATTTTTATGAAAGTAGGTACCTAGAGCCTTGAGTAACTATTAATCTTCCAGCCATTCATTTTCTTACTAGGTTTATAATCTCAATTTATTCAAATGAAGAGATTATAATATGTAAATTAATCAATTTATTAAAATGAAATGAGATTATAATATGTAAATAATGTAATAATTGTTTATAGTACATATATACACTTGTTAGTTTTTTTAATTTAAATTTGCACAGGTTCATCAGTTGCACCATTATAATCACTAATATGGATAATCTGCATGCTGGTTCCTCACTATCACATTTCATATGCAGCAGTATACTATGTATCTATAGCAGTATATTATGTATCTATAGCAGTATACTATATATCTATAGCAGTATACTATGTATCTACATTATACTGCTTGTATTATTTTAGTAATCTTTAAATGTTGTATTTTTTCCATTTTTAATACAAGTAGTTTATACATAATGCTAGTGTCCTATTTTACCTAACTTCAAAATAAACCAAATATAAACCTGTGTATCTACATTATACTGCTTCTATTTTTTACTTTAGTAATCTTTGAATACTGTGTTTTTTCCATATTTTTGACACAAGTAATATATATATATATATATATATATATATATATATATATATATATTTTAAAATTTAAACTCAACATAAACAGTCTACTTAACTTCTTCTTTGGATTACCATCATTTAAAAATGTTTCCTGGCTCGAAAGCATATGGTTATTGGTGTTCAGATGGCAATAATCAGTATTATGCTATTGTATTAGTCAGGGTTCTCTAGAGTCACAGAACTTACAGATAGTCTCTATGTAGTAAAGGAATTTATTGATGACTTACAGACT
>NC_034591.1:11003980-11051254 GCF_900095145.1 Mus pahari
CTTAATCTTCTGGATTCAATCACCACTGTGTCTCAAGATCTCCATACCAAGATCCAGATCAGAAACTTCTATCTCCCAGTCTCCAGATTAGGTCCACTGGTGAGCCTTCCAATTCTGGATTGTAGTTCATTTCAAATATAGTCAAGTTGACAACCAGGAATAGCCACTACAGCTATGTTATTTATTTATACTTAGAATAATAAGTCACTGCATATATATAAATGTATATACATAAACCTGGTTGAGACCTTTTTATGAATTCTTCGGGTGTTTCTGGTTTCAGGCGTGTGTGTGGATAGCATCTGCCATGGATGCCGTCTTTATGCAGAGCCTGCTTTCTCTCGTGATGCAGTGTGATCCCTGCTCACTGAGTTTCTCTTGTTTCTTGCAGCCTCTCACGTTGCTGCTGCCTCCGTAGCCTTTGACCTTACTTCTTTCTTCCTTTCTGTCTTTCCATAGTAGCTGCAAGCACTGCTTTGTATTGAGTTGATTTGAGGTTTTGTGGAATAATCTTTTATAATTAATGGTAAGTTTTAGAAGAATTTTATTTACTACAAATAGTGTGGAAATATTTTCCCTCACACACAGCTGACCATGGTGGTACAGGCTTGAAATTTCAACAGTGAGTGTTCAAGGACATGAACACTTGGACCTGGGACTCTCTGTCCAACCTTGGCAACTTCCAGGCCAGTAATAATCGCTGTCTCAGTACAAAGGTTGGTGGTGCCTGACAAGGGACACCCTGGTTTGTCCTCTGACTTCCATAAGTACACAAATGCACATACACAGATACACAGACACACTCACAAGCTGAGCTTGCTGTAATTTACAATGAAGCTCAGATTCGTTTTGAAATGGAGTGTTTTTTTCTGCTTGGCATTTACTAATCTATCAATTCTGCGTGTTGTTTTTATTGTGCTATAGCACTTAACAACAATACTAGCAGAAATATGCTGCTATGAGGGAAGATCATGTGTGCAAAGCAATGGGCAGGTTTTCTTTATGCCTCCCAGATAAATAAATCTTTCTTCATATATTACTTATCTACATTCAATATCCTGTCTTCTATTCATTTTGAGATTATAATAATATATCATCGTTTTTCCATTTCTTTTCCTCCCTCCAAACACTCACACTTGGGACACCTTGCTCTCTGTCAAATTCATGACTTCTTTTACCATTAATTATTGTTACATGCTTATGTGCATATATATTTAATATTAAGTGTGATAATTCTTTTAAAGGGAGATTTCTGTGTATGTGTGGGTGTTCATCTATGTACCTGTGCCTGAGTGTATGTATATGTGTATACATGCACATGGAGGCTGGTAGACAACCTTGAGTAACCTTCCTTAAGTAGAAACATCAGACATTCACCTTTGGGTTCTTGTTGTTGTTGTTTGTATTTTTATTTTGTTTTTCATTTGGATAAGACCTCTCACTACGTGAAAACTCACCAACTAAGGTAGAGTGAAAGGCAGGAAGCCCCAGGGATGTCTCCACTCCCCTAGCACTGAAGTTATAGGTACAACCATACTTAGCTTTTTAAAGTAGGTTCTAAGGACCAGAATCATGTCCTCATGCAGGCAAAGCAGGCAGTCACTATACTGACCGAATCATGTGCCCACCTTTCCATATGAACCTTTCAAAAAGTGAACAAATTATCTTACTTGACCTATAAATTTAGGGAAAACCTTTTTAAATTTGTATATACTCCTCAGTTGCATGCATAAACCATTTTGAAAACCAATCATCACCTATTAAAATCTTAGATACTGACGTGGACTACAAGACAGACAGACGCATGTTAGAGGTACAAGAATTCGTATGCATACCCATGCATTCTTAAGTAGAATGTTAGCTAACAATAAAGCTGTAAGAACTAGGAAGGTGTGGTGCCAATACACAGGAGGCAGTGACTAACAGCCTTCTTTGATAATAGGTGGCTTTGAACCCAGATGTATCACAAAGAGTACACACCGAAGTGAATAGGAGTGTGTGAAAGATCCACAGTTATAGACATACGATGTGCAATTATGTCTCTTTTGTAAATTCATTCAAATCCTCCTTGCTTCCTTCAAGAAGGTGTCTAATTCTGTGCCTTCCTGCTATTTAATTCTGGCCCCTTAAAGCCTCACTTACTGGAAGGGTTGTGGTACTTAAGGCGGCAGAATTTTAACTTGACACATTGAGCTAACTGATTCCAGTGTCAGAAATGCTCCAAGATGTTAACCCCATTAAAAAGGGTCAGTTATCTTGACAGCCTTTGCTGTTCAGTATCTGCATGTTAATCTTGTATGCCCATAGTTTTCCCTAGCCCTTCTGCCTTTTGCTGTCACAAAGTGGTACTGTGTTATAGCGCAACAGTGACTCAATGGTGTTCATACACTGCAAATCACTGAACCATCTGTCCTGATAAATCTCAAAACTCTCTCCCCAGAGCAAAATGTCTGAGTCACAGTACAGTTATGGGTTTGTTTGCTTTTCCTGGGCATGATTAATGACAGGTGGCCTGGGTGTTCTTTTTGAAAAGATTTATTTATTTTTCCAACTGTTTGCAGTTTTTTATTTGATAAAGGTGTATATGTTTATAGTATATAACACAATTCTATATACAGATATATGCTGGAATGGATAACCCTTAGATAATTAAATGTATATATTTATCCTGTATTGATGCAAAGTACTTGTAAAATCTACTCTCAGTGATCTTCAGAAGTGTAAAACATTGTTATTAGCTGTAGTTCTATGCTTTATATAATGTATTTTCAACCAACCTCGCAGATTTAACAACTAATCCTTTAATTTTTCGATATGGCACCAGCAAAGTGTTACATTACATTTGGCATATAAGATTCTTTTACCCAGGGATGGAATGATGCTCAGTCATCAAAACCATTTCATATTCATCTAGAGGATCCACAATGGGTTCCCAGCACCCACACTGGGCAGCTCACTGCCCCCACCTCCCACCGCCCCACCAGGAATTCAGCTCCATTGCACACAACTGCCTTCTTTCAGCCTCCTAGGGCCCGGGCACCAGCGTTTATATACCTGCACACAGATGCAGTATTAAAAATTAAAAATAATCCTTAATATTCCTTTTTATCAGAGTAACTTATGAGATAGACGAATGGAATCTAGAAATGTTTTTTTTTCTCTAAAATGGTGCATTGCCTTTCATTTCCTAGTCTCATTTTGTGCAACACAGAATTTACATAGGTTTCTCATTAACATGCAAAAATATTGACAATAATGGCTATATGTATCTGAGTAATCTATTGCTTATTTAAAATTTAAAAATTTCAAAATTAATATATAGTGAACTAATAATTTTATCTTTATCTCATCATTTATCTTATGTGTATAGATGTTTTACTCACATGTGTGTCTGGTGCCCTCACAGGCCAGATGAGTGCATTAGATTCCCTGGAACTGGAGTTTACAGATGAATGTGAGCTACTATGTAGGTGCTGGGAATTGAACCTGGGTTCTCAGAAATGTACACAGTGCTTTTCATCACCGAACCATCCATCAAGCTCCTCTTTCACTTCTTATAAAATGAGTGTCTCACCATGTGTAAAGAAACCTGAACTAGTTTCCTAACATAAAACAGAAAATGAAAAAAATATAACTTTTAGTTGTGAGTTCATCTAAAACCATCATGCAAATTCCAAAGGCAAAGATTGATCTTTTATTTGCAGATAATTGTTTAGAAATTTATTCTACATGCTTTGTCTTCTTGACTATGAATCCAAGTCTTCGTTGTTCCCTCTAGGAGTCTATGGAACTTAACTCATGAACATAGTTTCCTTAACTCATGAAAGTATGTTTCTAGCATTAGGAGATGGTAAATGCTATGACTATTAATCTACTTCTTACAGTTAAATATGTTTCTCTTCCAAGAATAAAATATCTTATCCCAGAGTACAAAAATCATATTTCTATTAATGTAGAAAGACCAATCCTTGTAATACTAAGTGATAAGCTAGGCTACTGTATGGAATTTGCAAGTATGAATAATTGAAGTCCTAAATAACAAAACGTGTGAACTCCTAGCATGTGGAAGCAGAGAGAGGTGGGTTTTGGTGAGTGTGAGGTTGGCTTGGTCTATGTAGTGAGTTCCAGGACAGCCAGGGCTAAATAGTGAGACCTGTCTGGTGGGAGTGAGAAAGGAAGAGGAGGGAAAGAGGAAGGGGTGGAAAGAAAAGACTACAATGATGTTGTGTGAAAGGGGATTCATATGTTAATTTTTTCTCACTTTGTTTTATACTAAAACATTTTCTATATTAAAAAAAAAAACTTGATTTTGGTTAGTAACCTTACACTTGCTATCAACTTTCAAATACTTGCTAGTCTTAAGTCATAAACCTACAAGGTAGCCATAAAATCGATCTAATCTGTGTTTCTATTAACTTGCTGAACAGTGATGGTTAAAACAAGTACATTTCTCTGTGATCATCCTGAAGTCCCCTGTACAATAAAATAAAGTTTAAAATCTGCAGAAGAAAGTTACTAGTATAGAAGAGAAAGTCAGATAAGGTGTACTTAAAAAAAAAGTTTAGAGGAGCTCTATTAATGACATAGAAGAACTTAGATGGTGTTAGAATGATGCTTAAAAAATAATAAGAATCTTTTAAAGCCATCTTTTATGTCTCACAGCTCCGGGGGATTTTAGGAATTTGAGCAATAATATGTCATTCAAAGATCAGTTGCAAAATAAAACAAAGGAAGTAAAGATTAGTTGAGAATGTTCAAAGTTTGTTGTAGTCTCAGGCTTTTTACTGACCTCAGCCTTTATCTGAACCCAAAGGATGTTGGATATGGAGATACAGGATCAGGGCGAGTGATTCATGCTTCTAAAAGAAGAAACTCAGCACTAAATGTTTGTGCCTTGAGCTATGAGATTTCAGCTTCTTTCCCTCTTCATTCCCAGAAGCAGAGAGACATTCGGAAACATAATTTCCAGAGTCCATTAGCTCAGAGCCTGACATTCTATGGCAATACATCCAGGTACTTCCTGCTGCTCACCCTCTGTAACAGCTCACAAATGAACCCAACCTCTCTGTTTTCCAAGTGTCTTGTTCAGATAGTATCTTATTCCTAAGTGTGAATAGGCGGAGTGGGATCTTTTACCTGGGGCTGGGAAGATGCTCAGTCATAAAGAGTACTTCATATCTCATGTAGAGGATCTGTAATTGGCTCCCAGGACCCACCCTGGTCAGCTCACAGCCCCTGCAACTTCAGTTCCATTAGATCTGATTGCTTTCTTCCAGCATTCTAGGGCCATAGCATGAGCATAAGGAGAAATTTACATTGACAAATGGCTAAGTCAAAGCCAGCCTCAATTAAAATAATGGAGGAGATAGATTTAAAAAAAAAAATCAAAAGAATCTTTACTTATAAAATAAACCAAAGGAATTGAAAACAGAAACTAGTCTGGTTTTGTAGCCTTGCCTTGACATTCCTGCTACTCACAAGGTTGAGAGAGGAGGGTTACAAACTCCAAGTTGCCATAAGCTACATAGTGAGTTCAAATCCAAGCTGGTCAATTTAGCAAACCAATATCTCAGGATAATAAAAGATAAATAAAAATAAATAAGTTAAGTGCTGGAGAAATGTTTCTGTGGTTAAGAGCACTGGCTGCTCCATTCCCAGCACTCACATGGCAGCTCACAAACTTCTGTAATTCTAGTCCCTGGGGATCTGACACCTTCTGCTGGCCTCTTCCAGCACCAGACACAATACAATGCTCAGATGTTGCTTGCAGGAAAAATATCCACAAAAAATTTAGAACAAGTAAATTTAAACAAAGCAAACAAACAAAGGTCACAACTCACTGACAGAGTACTTGTTTAGCTTGTGGAGGGTTCAGTATTGGTGGTGTGGGAATAAGGGAAGATCAAAGCAATTGTCTAAATGTTAGCTGAGTTCCAGACCAGGGGTTTAATCATGTTGAGTAGGTGCAAGATGATTAGGATAGCCAGGAGTGATGTCCACAAAGAAAATGTGAAACAGATGGATTTCCCAATGTGTTAGACCCTACTGCAGTGATTGACTTTTCCTTTAGTGGGCTTGAGACTGTACCTCCAGGGAAATCAAAAGTTATGAAGGAAAGGAAACGTGAACATTGGATATTGCATTGCTTAGCTGTGAATAACATGCTCATTATCATAATTATCTCAGCACTGAATATTGAGTTCCTTAAAAATTGTTATTACTTATGCTGGGAAATCTAGGGTAGGAAAAAACAGTGTGCGTGAGTGACAACACGAAGATTTGTGTGTACAGTCGAGAGAACGGAGGTAGTTCAAGAAAGTCACATCTGGGCTGGAGAGATGGCTCTGTGGTTAAGAGCACTGGCTGCTCTTCCAGAGGTCCTGAGTTCAATTCCCAGCAACCACATGGTGGCTCATAACCATCTGTAGGGAGAGATCTGATGCTCTCTTCAGGCAAGCAGATGTATATACAGCAGAGTACTCATACATTAAATAAATAATTTTTTTTTTTTTTTTTTTACAAAATGTCAAATCTGCTTCAGAGGAAAAACATAATGTCTCTTTATCTACATTTTAAAAATAACTTTTTTTTTGCCTTCATAGTTTTCAAAAAATGGAAGCTTTAACAAAAGAAAACCAATACTGTCGGAAAAGTTTTCTTGGCGGTAAGATGTCAGCAGGGCAGAGGGTATGGGGCAGGTGCATCGTTGATCTTTCAATATAATATTTTTTTCTCTTGGAGCCTTGAAGTACCAGACTGGCCTGGAACTCAAAGATATGCCTGTCTCTGCCTCCACACCACTGGCTGACATTTTAATGACATTTATATGAGAAAATAAAATTTTAATTGAAAACAAATCGATTATATATAGTTAGTAATTGGGAATGCATGTTCGTATTGCTTTTATAAAATGAATAATTATACCCCTCCCCCATCCAAATATAGGTGAAATTCCTGCATTTATGTAAGTTTGTGCTGATTCTCAGCTAGGGTGATATTAGAGAAAGTTGTCTTTGTTTTCTACTCAAGTTGTCTATATTTTCAGCTCCCTAAACTTGAAATAGCAAAAATGGGCACTCCACCTTCTAAGTTTCACCATGTAAGACTGTGAGCCTTCTTTTCATATTTCCTGTTTGAAGCTTGCCCCTGTACTTACCTGCAACTGTAATGAGTGATGTAGTCATTGTTTCCGGAATGGCGTTTCAACTTCTTTCTCTGTTTTAATATGTTTCGTCTTAAACTTTAGAAATCACAATAGTGTTGCAAATTCTTCTTTAGGTAAACAACAACAACAAACAACAAGGAAAAGTTAAAGAACGATAGTTGCCTTTGGTTACCACATCCAATGCCTTTAATAA
This sequence comes from Mus pahari, assembly GCF_900095145.1. Classification (NCBI taxonomy): domain Eukaryota; kingdom Metazoa; phylum Chordata; class Mammalia; order Rodentia; family Muridae; genus Mus; species Mus pahari. The sequence continues at coordinate 11,011,339 of NC_034591.1, forward strand.
GGTTACTCACTAATACTTACTAATCTCCAATATAGATCAAGTTCCCTGCTAACATGTCCTGATATAAATATCCCAAGCCAAATTTCTTTCCTTTAGAATACATTGTTAAAAGGTTTTATTTATTAGACTATTCACAGATTTGGATGCAGTGTCATAGATATAATTGTTCTTGTTGCTAGAGAGTCAGAGTAAATGAAATGTAGATAAACTGTATTTGATGAAATGGTTTTTTTCTTCTCTTTGCCGTGGCTCAGGGAGACAAATTTTACTCAGAGACTTATTTTATGAAAGATAGAAATTGTGTATTTAGTTCCATTCTTTGGTATTACAAGTCCTTTTATTTCTGTGTCCACTTCTAGTCCTATTTTGCCTAGCCTTTTATTCTGAGTCTCTGCAAACTTCTATCAGAAAACAGCAACTCCAAAATGAATAATTCATCTAGTTTATTGTATCTTGAATTGGCATATCTGAGTGCAAATAGAACTCCTATGTGTTCCTGCAGGAAGCCTTTTGTTCTCTTGAAAAGGAAAAAAAAATATGTGAGATGTCAAAGATGTTTGTACTAAATTATGTATATGTTGGCCCTTGATGCCTAGTCATAGTAGGGGATATATTTAGATGTGGGTTATAACTAGGTTTGGTGTACATTTTTTTTTTTTTGCATGTGATAAATTCAGAGAACATTATTTTGACTTTCAAGTCATAATAAACAAATAGCCTTTATCCTTTCGGTTAGAAAAGGATGAATAGCTAACTACTTCAGTTGGCTCCCATGGAGATATACAACTGTGTGGAACTAAATATTTGCACTCTGTGGTCATGGTGACTTTCTGATAGGTAGTAGCTGTTGCATTCTGGCTACATGACTGTGATTTATTATTTAACTATGGGCTGTGTTCATTACAGCAGGGAGCCACTCTTCCTGCAGCTCCTTTGAGATCTACAACTGTCATCATACTTTGCACAGTGGCTTGGACATCATTCTCAGTTGCTGGTTCACTGTGAACTCCTCCAAAAGGGTTCATTTTCATAACCTCTGTGGAACACACAGAGCATCCATGCCTCTGCTTATTGGCTCTGTGATACCTAGTGTGTTCATAAGAGCACAAAACCGCAGGCAGCTGGTCTTTTGGGCCTCAGTTGTCAGATGGGAAATTACAGAGGGCTTCCTGAAGCTCTGAATAATTAAAATTAATACTGGAAGAAAATTTACACAATTAACATCATATTCCTTGCAGATATAGAATATTAAACTGGTATCTTTGAAAGACAAGTGTGTATTTGTGAGGCTCAAATATTTAAGTAGGAATAATGTTTAATCTACTTAGACTACCCAATAAAATATATCAATTCAATAACTTAATAAGGAAGTTAAACATTTAGCTGTGTGTGTATATGTGTGTGTGTGTGTGTCTGTCTGATTCTTTATGGGAATGTATGTGTGTTGATGCCTATGTATATTTATGATTTAGAGAAGCAGCTTATAGTGTGCATGCTTTTTTCTATTCCCCTCAGGCCCTTTAACTTACCGCACAGTGCCCCCTTCTCTAAATATTCTAGGATAACTCTCAGAGGATAAGGGAAGAAATGCTACAGACATTTTTTTTTAAAACAAAGATGGGAATACCCTTCCTTGTACAAGATTTAGAGCAGAAATGCAAAAGCCTATTTTATTATAAAATATCTGGGAAAATGGAACATATACATTATTTCTATTATTATTTAATTATTTTATTTATTTACATCCCAAATGCTACCCCCTCCAGACCATCCATTGCAGAGTTCTTCTCCTTCTTCTCCCCTTCCATCAACCAAAACCCACGTACATTCTTGACCACTCATACTGTAGTCAGGTGAGCACCTGGTACCCACGGTTGCTCCTGTTTCTTGGGATTCTAAGGAAATCTGTCTCCAAGGTGTACATACGAATATAACAACTATTGTTAGTTTTTTTTTTTTAACTCTCCATCCTTTCTCTTTTAGATTTGTCATAGCCAGTAGTTTGCTTTTCACGTTATTTTAATCGTGTGTATCATTTTTAAAAGGACTGTCAAAGATGTCTAGCCAATATTTATGGGAGTTGAGTCATTAAGAATCACGTGACGATCTCATAGCTCTGAGAGTGGAATGCATTTTAATACTATCATTTGAGAATTTGGGTCAGCTCTCCTGGGAGCTTGGAATTTGATATTCATTTTCTTTCTCAGCTACATTTTCCTTATTGAAAAGACAGTGCAGTGAAGCCTATAGTACAGATGTTGTGTCTGAAAAAAGAAAGCAGAAAACACAGTATGCAGTGGACTGATTAGGAGAAAATGTAACGGAATTCAAAATGGTTATGTTTGCAGAATGCACTGGCCAAGGAACATCTATTCCCTAGGCTAGTGACCTTACCTTACACTTACCTGGCCAAATTAAATGGAAGATGGTAAGAAATTGGGTTTTGGAAGTAAGAAGGGGGCTGTCTAGTGTGCAACTAGAGGAACAGAAAGACTAGGCAAGATTTACTCCACACAGATTGATTTGTATGTCAGAGGCTAGGCCATTGATTTTGAAGCTATTTTCTTGAAAACTATTAAAAAGAAAAACAAACTGTATTCATATTGTCACCACCCAGATTGAAGACAGATGTTATTATAAAATGTGGTCAGAAGGCGGTAGTAGCAAATGAACTGTAAATTAGATCAGTTGATAATTAAGAAGTTAGTGTTTGATCCAGCTTGTTGACAGCTGTAGAACACAGAGAGTTCATGCTTGTCTTTCCTGTGCTTTGAACCTACTGTGTTTTGACATGGATCCCATTTCTTGTCTCTAAGTGGGCTGTGCACCTCTCCAGCACCCTTCAATAAGCAAGAGACATAATTAGCATTCTGATGAAAGAAAAATATAAAAGATTTTTTTTAATAAAACATTTTCTGTTTAGTTTCATTTTCCTTTCCTTTCTTCTCTCCTCCTCCCCCATTCCCCTCCCCTTTTCCCCCTCCCCTCTTCCTCCTCCTCTTTACCTATGTAAGTATAACTAAAGCAGTGGTTCTCAACTTTCCCAATGCTGCCGCCCTTTAATACAGTTCCTCATGCTGTGGCGACCTCCAAACATAAAGTTACTTTTTTGCTACTTTTTAACTGAAATTTTTGCTACTGTTGTGAATCTTAATATACATATCTGATACACTGGATATCTAACATGTGACCCCGATGGGGTTGTGACTCACAGGTTGAGAACTGCTGAACTAAAGGATTTTTAAGAACAGATGGGGTATTGGGACATGATCTAATCTGCTTTCCCCAACAGACCAGGCTACATCAATATGAAAAGTCAATGATTGAAATGACTCAGAATATGAAGTAGAGAAACTGGGTCAGAAGAAAAATGACAAAATTGATGATTTTGATAATATTGCTTTGGGAAGTTTCTGGAATGTGCATTTCTAGACTATAGAAAGATAGAAAAAAATATGTTATTTTTAAAAACCTCTGTTAAACTTTATGTGCCCACCAGTAAATTAGTTTATATGAATTAAGAAAAAATTAGTTGATATGAATTAAGATATCTTGTAAGTACTTATAAAGAAACTTTCCTTCAGAAATCTAAGGAAAATACAAAAATGATGAAGCTAAAGGAAGAGAGGACCAGTCCAAACAAGCATACAGAAAAGATAGAAATAATACTTGCTTCCCAAACCTGCCATCTACCCTCCTGTCAGCGAGGATATTTCTCATGGTGTCAAAACTCTGTACGGAGCCGGACGTGGTAGCGCACACCTTTAATCCCAGCACTTGGGAGGCAGAGGCAGGCAGATTTCTGAGTTTGAGGCCAGCCTGGTCTACAGTGAGTTCCAGGACAGCCAGGACTACACAGAGAAACCCTGTCTCGAAAAAAACCAAAAAAAAAAAAAAAAAAACCAAAAAACAAAAAAAAACACACCTCTGTACGGGGGACAAATACCAGGTGCTGCTCTACGGGATAATGAAGGCTAATGGGTGGAAAGCTATTGGCAGACATAGAGACATGAGGTACACATATGTGGCAGTGGAGGAGGAAAGAGAAAAGGTAGAAGTTGGCGTGATACAAAGGCATGGGGGATGTCTCCAGAAATTAGCTGCTAACATTCCAGAAGGGAGGTGACATAAGGGAATCCCCTCCCTGACAACACAAAAGCCACACAGGGGTCTCATATGTCTGTGAGTTGTCACTCGTCTGTGAGAGACAGAGATGGGTGAGAGGGTGTGGGTTTAAGAGCTTATGGCATAGTTAGCTTTTCTGTTGCCAGTGGATGTAGACATGGAGTTTTGAGAGGCCCAAGAAGACCTACCCAACTTTGGGAGGGTAAATATTTTTAAGGGCTTTAAAAAAAAAAAATTAGATGTGCACAGATTAGATTTATTTAATTAAAAAGCTAGAACCGGGGCTGGTGAGATGACTCAGTGGGTAAGAGCACCCAACTGCTCTTCCAAAAGTCCGGAGTTCAAATCCCAGCAACCACATGGTGGCTCATAACCATCCGTAACAAGATCTGGCGTCCTCTTCTGGAGTGTCTGAAGACAGCTACAGTGTACTGTACTTACATATAATAAATAAATAAATCAAAAGAAAAAAAAAAAAAGCTAGAACCTTCTGGTTAGGTGTGTGTTGCCAAGGAAATGTAAGTTACTGTTGCTGTAGTCGAAATGTTCCTGCTGTTGCTCCAGTATTGGACTTAATGAGCAGCACGGTGGATTAAAAGGTAAGGTCTTTGGAATGTCATTAGGTCATGTGGGATCTGTACTGTATTGACTGTTGCAGCATTAACCATAGGGCTACATATATCTCTATGGCAGGGTATGGAGTTCCCTCTGGGTCATAAGGTAGCTCTAAATTTCATGTAAAATCTCCAAACTACTTTACAAAATGGTTGTCTGAACTTGCTCTCACCAACAGTGAGTAGGATTTCTTTCTCTTCATGTCCTTTCTAATATATATATATATATATATATATATATATATATATATATATATATTTTTTTTTTTTTTTTTTTTTTGGTCAAAGTATTTGGTGATAGCCATTCTGTTTGGGATGGAGTGGAGCCTCAAAGTAGTTTTAATTTATATTACCCTGACGTTGAGGGACATTGAAATTTAAAAAAAAAAAAATAGCTATTGGTCATTTATATTTCTGTTTTTTGTTTTTGTTTTTGTTTTTTTGCTTTTTGTTTGTTTTTTGTTTTGTTTTGTTTTTGGCTCTTCAGATCCCTTGATAATTAATTTCTGCAGTTCTTTGTAGATTCTGGCTACTAGCTCCACATTTGAAGTGTAAAAGGTGAAGGTCTTCTCCCACTCTGCTGATTGCTTCCTTGGCTGTACTGAAACATTTTATTTTTATCTAGTCCTGTCTGTTGCTACTTGGGGAGGTTCCTAGGTTGTTAGTGTATCATTTAAAAGTTCTTGCTTACCGTAATGTCAAGAAGGGTATTTCCCTGTGGCTCCTGTAAAAGTTCCAGTACCTCTGGTTTTAAATTAAGGTTTCTTTGATTCATTTTTAATTGACTTTTGTAGGTGAACGATAAGAATCTAATTTTATTCTCCTACAGGTAGAAATCCAATTTTACCAGCACCATTTGTTGAATAAGTTGCCTTTCTTTTTTCTAATGTATGTTTTTGCTTCCTTTTTCAAACATTAAGGGGGCAAAACTTTGCTTTTTAATTTCCAGATCTTCTGTTGTTTCTCTGGTGTTCTTGCTGTTTTTACAGCACACCAGGCTGTCTTTGTCACTATAGCTCTATAGTATAATCGAAGCCAGCTATTGTGATACCTACAGCAAAGCTCTTACTCCTAGGGTTGCCCCCACTATTGCTGTTCTTTTGAGGTTCCATATGAATTCTTGTATTATTTTTCTAAACTTGTGAAGTTTGACACAGGAATGTTGCTAGGTATTGCCTACATTTTGTTTATTTTATATTCTGTATAATTTTGGTCGTGTCTTAGGGTTTTTTTTTTTTTTTTCTGTTTTAAAATAACTGTCCAAATCCAACTTGAGGAAGAAAAGGTTTATTTTAGGTTCATTTCAGAGTATTCTTCCATAGCCTAGTCTACCATCAAAGGAAGTCAGAAACTCAAGGAAGGATCCTGGAGGTATTTACTGCTGCATGGAGGAATACTGCTTACTAGCTGACTTCTAGTGGCTTACTCAACCTGCTTTTACTATCAGTCTCGGGGTGACTCTGCCCACAATGAGCAAGGGCCTCCCCCATCAATCAGTAATTAAGAAAATGCCCTATAGACTTGCCTACAACCCAGTCTTACACAGGCAGTTCCTGAATTGAATAGAAAACTAACCTGCACAGGTAGTTGTAGACATTTTCACCATAATAATTCTGCCTTTCTAGAAACTTACAATGATCTCATAGTTTAGTATCTATTGTGATTTTCACTTTCAATTTCTTAGAAATTTTCATTGATTTCTTTAGTTAGATACATTCCTAATTACTTAATTTTGAATGGAATATTCTTTGCAACTTCTCTCTCAAAGACTAGGATACTAGTAAAAATGAAGGCTATTATTTTGATTTTGATTTTATATCCTGAACCTTTACTGTGTTTATTAAATCCAAAAGTTTGGGGTTTTTTTGTTTGTTTTTTGTTTGTTTTTTTTAGCAAACTTTGTATTTGTGTTGTTGAAAACACTGGAAGAAGTTTCCTGGAATACTTTGTAAATTACTGGAAGTGAAAATCTCACACATTTTGAAATTAGTGTTCTTTTATAAAATTATAAAGTCAAAAAATTCTGAAAGTGAAGTGACTGTTAACCTGGATGGCATTGACATTTTTACGCAAAGGTTGATTCTTTTGTCTTGCTGATGCTCTGGATCAAAAGTAGGAACTTATTTATGTTAAAAGAATGCTTTTACCCTGAATTATACCCTATCCTAAGCTCTGTGTTTGATTTATATCATAGGTGAATTGTTGTTGTTGTTGTTTTTTAATAGTGCCTTGAAGAATGGATATGCCATCTTTAGGGTGTGTCCCCTGCCCCTCCCCCAAGACACCATAAAATAAATTAGAAATAATGTAAAACCTCACCTTAGAATCTGCTACATTGTTATAGATGACTTGGCAGCTGATTCTAAGTTTTCGTCAATTTTATGGTTGTTGTTTATTCCACATTTTCATTAATGAAAGGAAAGCATGAAAACATTTGTAAGAAAAAATGGATAATTAGACAGAATAATGAAAAACCAGCCATGTCCTCTTCTTTTAAAAATTACCTACTGTCTGCAATTTGGAGGAACCTAAAATTTTGTTTGTTTGTTTCATTTTTTCTATCTTCCCAGATCCCACATTGATCTTGAAAAAAAAAAAAATTCGTAAGGACAATTTCCTTTAATTGTGGAATAGTGCACATTTTAGAGGGTGAAAAATTCTGGAAGATAGTATTATTTTGTGACTCTAACAAACTTCCATAATACACAGTATTCGATTTTCAAGGTATTACTATGGTTGAAAACATCATGTCCTCACTTTTATTGTATAACAGAGAGAAACTGTCTACTGAGCAACTCAGCATCGGAACTTTGTGTAGATCTGTTTGGTTTGAATGATGCAAATCATTTGATGAAATGTCCCATGTTTTGACCCAAGTGGCTAGTTCTAATCGCCTAAGGCTGGGTTGTTAGGTCATGGTCTCTTGCTCTGTAGAGGACTTGCACAAAAGGTAATCCCATCAGGGTAAAGTTTACATCTGTAGAGGAATTTTATTCCAGCAACATGGCTTCTCTTGCAAGGGATCATATCCAAAGACCTTTGTCTGTGCGATCCAGCTGGAATGCATACAAGCTACGTGTCATAATCCCTCTTACTGAAACACAGACATATCCTTAGGATATACCTTTAGCTTGTAGAAGGAAGCAGGTATGTTTGAAAGTGACATCTAATTGAGGGGCAAAGTGATGAATCTGAGAAAGATTTGACAAAATGAGCCATTGATAGAATATGCCCAACTCTCACGAGAACACACAATAAAGAGGCTATTTAAGGAAGCACATGCACATACAAACACACACACACACACACACACACACACAGGAAGAGAGAGAGAGAGAGAGAGAGAGAGAGAGAGAGAGAGAGAGAGACAAAGACAGACAGAGACAAAGACAGACAGAGAGAGACAGAGAGACAGAGAGACAGAGACAGAGAGACAGAGAGACACAGTGAGAGAGACAGAGACAGAGACAGAGAGACAGAGTGAGAGAGACAGACAGACAGAGAGACAGAGACAGAGAGATGGAGGGAAGAGTAGGCAGCTTTACCAGGACAGGTTGCAGGTGAAGACAGAATAGCCAGAGAATGAAAAGTAGCAAGAATAGAACAGATTGCCATAGTTTGAGGCAAAGCAGAGCAACTCAGGAAGAAGCAGAGAGTAGTCAGTTTGAATCAGTAAGCTTGGAAAGGACTTTGGGCCAGAACAGCCTGCCAGAGTTCAAAAAGAACTAGAAAGGATGAGCTTCTTTAGCAGCAAGCCTCCAAAATAACATTCATATCTGGTGAATAAAAGTTATTTACATATCTCTTCTTCAGTATTTGTGAGGAAAGGAAACTTTAGTCTCCTGTTTGGCAAGTAAATCTGTAGTCCATGGCTCGCTTGATTCTGTAATGACAGTGCTGAGATATTCAGTCAGATAAGGCTCGATGAGGCCTCTCTACTGTTTCATAGTATCAGTTCACGAAGAAGGTCATTAGCATCTTCTCTCTGGAGTAGTCTTCTTCACTGCCTTCCAGGCCCTTCTGCAGCAGTAAAACAGATCTGACCTTGGGATGAGTGGTACATTGGCACGATCTTTGGATATGCTAAAATCTGGGTATGCTGAAACCACACATCGAAGGTTCATTTTGGAAGATAGTAACAGTCCCAGAAGAAATACCATAGAACTTTTGCATTAATTCTATGAGCTATATGCATAACTCACTGTTGTTTTGTTCTTAGGATTATAATTGGTCATTTTTTGCTATCTTATCACTTTGATTCTTCTTTTCCTTATAAATTATGTAAATGCATATGTTCTTGAGCATGCATTGCAACATGCTTAATCAGTGGCTTGTTGAAGCTAGCAGGCTGGGAATGCAGCTTAGCTGAGCAGCACTTATTAGGCATGCACAATGCGCTGAGTTTGTTTCCCAGCTTTGGCTCAGTCTTTGTGGCCCTGCATTTTCATAATCATAGCACATGAGAGTTGGAGACAGGAGCATTAAGAGTTCATGGTCATTCTTGGCTACCTTCAGACACACCACAAAACACTCTCAAAAGAAGGGGGGAGGAGGGAAGGTACAAGGTAGAAGAAAATTCAAGCTGACCCAAACAAAACAACTATTTTCACAAAAAGTATTATTTCACTTGTAATTAATAACAAAATATTGCTAATTTTTAAATTTAATATATTAATTGTTATCATTTTCTTATTAAAATGTTTCATTTAAGTAAATGAACATCATGTTTTCTATTAAGCAACTATGTTTTTTTTTCATATTGTTTGAAAGTGATCACATGGAAAATGGCATGACTAGTACAAGATTTTGTGTTGTTTTACAGCTAGCCAAGTCCAATTGAATTTAGTCATTTAATCAGAGGCCAGAGACCAGATCACACAACAATGATGAGGGTGCCTTTCTCTTGTCATAAGATACAATCTAATTTCTGTTTGCTCAAATCTGAACTGGCAGCTTTGCAAAAGTGTGCTGTTGAACTGGCAATGTGTGTTTGCTCTTGTGTGCACTGCAGTTCTGGGTGCTAGAAAGGCAGAAAGGGATCTGGCATTCATTGGTTTTCTCAGAGCACATTCAGTTGTCCTTCTTTGAAAATAACAGGTATTTCTTAGAACTGGTAAACTTAAAGATCACGAGGTAAGTAAAATTTTTAACAGATCCAAATACTGATCTGGTCATATGGTTGGACTAAGTTGTAAATTACAACTAAGGTTTCATCAAGGAGGGAAGAAAGTATTGACTCTAATTCTCCTCATAAGCTTCCCCGGATGATAGACTGGTGCTGGTTAATGGAAGGTATGTGACCTTGAGTTGAAACTATCAGGAACCTGCTGATGTACTATGAAGACTTGAGAATGGATTTGTTGAGCCATGTGACCCTAGCCTACTCTTGACTCCCAAATTGCAGTCCTTGGCAAGTGCTGACAGCAAGATTGAACTTAATTTTAGGACCCATGTTCAATGGAAGTAATAAATCTTTAAATTTGAAGGTCTTAATTAGTATTTTCTAGGTTGTTATTAATATTTGTGTGAATTTTTATATCACCTTGCTCCAAAGAAATAAGAGGATTTACTAATTTTGTGAGTGATTTGGTAACCATGTTTTGAACTCATGTGGTATCTTAATTACATTTCTATGCTTTGACAAAACATCATGATCAAAGCAAGTCATAATCGAAACCATGAATCCATGAGTGGGGAGAACCGTAACAGGCAGGAAGACATGGCACAGGAGCGGTAGCTCAGAGCTTTCATCTACAGAAAGTTAACTGGGAGTGGGATTGACTTTTGGACCCTCAGAGCCCATCATCCTCGGTGGCACACCTCCTGCAAGAGTACCACCCTCCTAATCCTTCCCAAGCAGTTCTAACAACTAGGGACCAAATGAATTTAAACACGTGAGTCAATATGGACTATTTTCATACAAACTGATCCATGGGTCTCATCTCAAAGATAGAACTTTCTTATTGTCCAATGATATCCAAGCTTGTTTGTTGATTTCAATCTATTTGGTAATTGATATTGTTGTAAAAACATTTCTAAATTGCCTGTCATTGGTTGTACAAATGGTGTTAATATGATTGAGATGTTGATATGGATAGGCAATCTCCCATTTTCATATTAAATATATTATTAAAAGTTGAATGTGTGAAAGTCATCATATATGGTAAAATCTTTTTTTATGATAGACTTTAATTATATGGTCTCAAGTTACTTATATATATGACATGGTTGAGGAAATAATAAAAAAAAGAAGCAATTCAAGCTATGCTGGCAGGCTTCGCTGGGCTGGCCAGCCAGGCACTGGAGGTCATGATTGGCCAGTTCTCATCTCTTGGAGACTGTCTCAGAGCTCCAAAATCTCTCCACCCAGCTCGCTACGTTCCCACTGGTGGGTTGTTACCATGCCAGCCCCATGCTACACAATTGCCATGGCCTTTTGGGATGCAATTCTGGCAAACCCACACTTTGCCACCATACCTTTCTCTCTGGAACTCAGTTGAGCTGCTGTAGGAAGGAAAACACTGCACAAACTTAGTTCAGAATCAATGGTAACTCAATCGCTGGGCACAACTAGAATCCTAATCTTGTAAGCCATATTAAATCTAAATCCTCTGGTGGCGAATCCTGGCAGATTTGCCATTTAACCTGGTGATCACTAATACCTACATCTTGTCCTTGCACTGTCTCTGTCCAAAAGCCCATCTCTCCCTCTCCTGCCTCCTCTCTCCTCTCTCCGACCAGGACATCCCACCTACTCACCCAGTAATTAGTTTCTTTATTCATTAGAAGGGTTACATGAAGTCTTGATTCACTCCTTGTCCAGACAGCCCCTCTTAGAGAAGTTAAATTAACATCAAAATACAAACAGCACCAGGTCCATCTACAAAAAATATTGACAGTCTTATTTATATAGTAGGCAAATTAGTGAATATATTAGGCACTTAACAATATTTAGAACTAAATTTAAATCACCCTGAATGCTTAATTGTGATGGTAGAGAAAGAGAGAGATTGTCCTTTTTACCATGCTTAACAGAATAGCAAGGTTTATGCTGTTACTATCAGCATTTAATAATTAGCCCCAGGATTGGTGACCCATTAACCACATGTGACTGCTATGGCCAGCATACCTGTTGTGGTCTTTCATTGTTGGGTTGCTAAAAATCTATGACAAATAGAAGACAGACCAGCCTGAGCTACGTGAGATCCAACCTAGAAAAACATCACTAAAAACAATGAATGAGCAGCTGAGTTTGAATCTCCAAGCCAAGTCTGATTGATTGGCTCAACCAGTGTGTTGAGTCAGGCAAAAGATGCTTTGCCTTTCAAGATTCAGGCATGAGCAATAATATCTCACCTCAGCCTTGGAAAGGTGTAAGTTAGGTTACAGAAACCTAAGGAGTTCTCAACGATGGACTTTTTGTTTGAATACTCTTCTTTCAATAACTACCTAACTGGCAGACGTAAATAGATTCAATTCAGGTGAAGCTTATGATAAAGCAGTGTTTTAATTGACCTACCTGTCAAGAAATAGTTAAATAACTATGTAATCGGTGTTAATGCAAAGAAGAAAACTAGAGTGGCCACTCCTGATGCTATGCCATTTTATGAGGGTGATTTTTAATAAATGGCAGAACAAAAGTATACAAATATGTGTTATCCTTGGTTTGATGGTTAAGTGCCTATTATGTTGTATAGTAAAATTATTCAATATATAACCAGTCACAGCAAATATAATGCCATCTGAAAACAAGGGTTTGGTGCCTACTGTGTACACTTCATTGCCCGAGGCTTACAAAATAAATAAATATTTGCCTTCTGAGCATTGCTACTCCTTGCCTTCTAGTGTGTGTTGTCTTTAATCAGGACAGCAGCATGAAGTGTTGCTTGCGGAAAATAATTACAGCTTTTCAAGGGAAATGATAGTGTAGAGCCAACTTGATGATATTTGCCCCACTGGAGCGAGTGGAAAAGTAGGTATACACAAACTGTCGATCCTTTACAGAGAGGCCCCTTCCAGAGATAATGATAGAGTGACTTCCCAAACTGACAGTCGGAGACAGGCCGCTAGGCGGTCCATCTCTGCTTGGGTGGATTGCTGTGCTATCTATTCAATAAGATCAGTGACGTTAAGAGCAAGTGTTAAGTAATGCTAAACATGTTCCTTCCTGGCTCAGAAATGGCTTGAGTCTAAAGAAGTGCTTATAAGAAAAACTACATTGGAGTTTGGGAGATGTGTTCACTGTGGCATTGCTTCTGTTTTCTGCAGCAATCTGATTGGCCAAGGAGCTTGGTGTAGTTTCTCGGTGAATTTTGATCTTTAATGAAGCAATAAATTTATGCTGTGACTTAATTGGCAGTGTTGCAGAGCTGTCTGCTCGATGGGAAGGAAGGCTGTGCTGTGTGCATCTGGGGATATATTTCATATAAAACTTGTTTAATGTTTCTGCGGGAGATTAGTTCATGAGCAAGTGATTTTTATTCAGTGTGCTTTTATTGCCACATAGTTTAGGTCACAGTGTGTGTCCTTGTACAGAAACACATCAGGCTTACAGTTGCCTTGTTCATGGCAATTCACAAGTGCATGGAACAAAGTTGATTGAATGTTTCCTCGCTTAATCATTTCTGAATGCATGCTTTTAGGAATTGGGTATGTGTTGATTGCCTAATTTATGTCAGTGACTAATTTGGGGGCTGGAGTCAACAGACAACTGATAATTGTCTACCTTATGGAGTCTGCATTCTAGAATGATGTGTGTGGAAGTTTATTGTGGTAATACAAGCCTCTGTCCATTATTCAGTTGTGTATGTAGTTCCCTACTTTGCTGAGTCCTTGTTATGCTTAAACAGTGATGACTTGGCACTGACTCATACTAATAAATAAGGGAAGCTACTGACAAAAAAGAAAGAGGGAAAGAGTGGAAGAGAGAAAGTTATAAAGTATTTTACCCGTAAAGAGGGAAGATGGTGTAAAAAAAGAGTAGATTATGTTCACCAGTCTGGACTGTAGCATTCTGAAACTTTTCCTGAGTTCTTGAATGTGCTAGGAATATTTGTAGGGACTAGCAACAGCATAGTCATAAATTAGGTGTGGTTTTGGACTTGAGTTTTATATTTTATGAATTAAAGGAGATAACTGGTAAACCAACAACAAATGAACATAAAGATGTTCTCCTAGCACAAAATACTCTGAAGTATAGGCACATGAGGTACGTAGCTCTTAGTTTATGGCCTATGCTGACTTGAATATGGTAGTTCACGAAGCTCCTCTCAGCTATCCTGAGCGTGGATGGAATAACAGGAAGGGCAGGACCATCTATTGATGTTAAGATGTCAGTCTTGATAGGAGTAGTTAGTGCAAAGGCATTAAGGCCTAGGGGGCATTTTATGATCTGGGTCAGGAGAACCACTACGGCTGAAGTTAATAAACAAGTGGGAGAGAATCTTTAGGAGAGTCCCAAGGGCTTGTTGGGGTACATGTGACATATAGTCTTGCAGAAGGGCTTGCAAAATGTCCACTAACAGTGTGATTTTGTTTTCTTCACTGGAAATAGTTTTCTTCTTGATATTAAACTGATAATATAGCTAAGCAGAAAGAACATACAAACACCCTTAATTCATCACAGAGGTAAAATTTTGTTAAATTCTTGTGCTTTTATTTGCTTTCTTCTTTTTTAAATCCATGTCATCATGAATGTTGGTGCAATATATGAGTGCACATGATGTACAGATGTGAAACTTCTTTATTCGATTGGGTTTTTACTTTCCATACATTTAAAGTCAATTTCTTTTTATCTACTTTATTAAACATGTCTGAGGGAATATCTAGAAGACTTTCAAGGGCTTGCTAGGGGTACAGTCTTGCCATCTGTATGCACAATGTAGACAAATAGTATGATTCCTGTCATTAAATATAAAAATAAAATAAAATATAAGCAATTGTATGTTAAATATAGCATACAATAAATAATGAATTATAAAGTTATAATAGCTGGTTATATTATAAAAATATACTAATACCCATGATGAATTAGGAAGGGTTTTGCAGTTTTAGGATCCCTAATATCAACCCCATAAGTGTTTTTCTATGTAAATATAATAAAACTCTCTTATTTACTTGGTATAAACACCTAGAATGAACCTCAACCCAAGCTATGTAGCTATTATTGTAAAACTATGCTAGGGCTTGACAGACTATCCAAGTGCCATCTCTTACTGTTTAAATGATTTTTATAAGAATTTTAATGCAACAGTATGGTAATATTTTACAGATTATCTTTTTAAAACTATGTTGCAAAACCCATCATCAATTCCTTCTTCATTAATTAATGAAGGTTTATTTTGAAAGAAGTTTTTCATTCTATAGACGTAATTTTAGTTTTTGTGCATCTCATGTACATCAATAATCCATCATGTGTTGTGTATCGTTCCAAATATCATTATGTTGTAAGGGTTAAAATAGAATCAGAAGAATGAGGCACTCAGTAAAGTTTTATTTTGTAAGCAGCTGTCTCCTTCACCTGCTACTTGCCTTACTCCCCAACATCCTTTTATCTCCTTGGCACCAATTAATAATGGTCTGTCTAGATCCCTTGTTGTCTCATCTTCTAAATGAGGATAATAAATTAACAGTTTTTTTTCCTCATGTTTCAAACAGAGCTTGTGTATGCTCGTGGGTGAATGGCCACATGCTGGCTAGTGGTAGGGCAGCAGTAAAAGTCTGGTGATCAGAACAAGCATGCTGAAAACGGGCAATTAGGATGGCCAGTTACAGCATGCTAGTTTCTAGACGGAGGAGACATGTAAAATTATAATTATAAATTCTATTTTTACAAGGTTTACTTTTTAACCTTTCTTTTTGATAGAGTCTCATGTAGCTCACACTCACCTTGAAGACCCGATCCTCCGGCCTCCAACTGAACGGCACCCGTGAGACTGTCTCAATATAATTTTGTAAGAAATGATGCATTAGATCTACACATACAGATAAATGTGCTGACATAGGTTGGACAGATAACTTAATGGACTTGTCTATGTCTGTCTATTTTATTATCATTTATATGTGGGAGGCCACTGAAATAGGTGACTGGACGTAACTGTAAGACCCAGCATTACCTTTCTATTAACAGAGCCAACTCTTAGATAAATGATTGGGAAAAAATAACATTTTAAGTATCAAAAAAAAAAAAAATAGGTTTCAAGTAATGCCAGGTGGTTGAAGAATAAGATACAATTTTGTAACCAATTCATTTTTTGAAACAGCTACATTTGTACAGATCTGTACATAGTCCAATAAATTCTATAGATCTTTCCTAAATATCTTCAATTAAATAAAAATGAAAAACTAAAAATGAGAACTCCAGAGGAGATCGAATCAGCTTTTGGATCTATGTAAGTCCCTAAATAAGCCAAAAGACCTACTGCAAATGGGATTTACACTCTCTTAAATGAAATCTAAATGCTGTCTTTGTTAGAGGCATAAAAACTATCCAGATACCAAACAATAGGAAAGGATAAATTTTTAGTATGCATGGGTTAGATTTGGCCTCGGGGATCTTACATCAAATATGACTGTGTTTGCATCACATTAGCAAAATTGTAAAGTAGTGTCTAGAAAGAACTTATACAGTGAGACTTAGCATTTCAATTTGAAAACTAGTGCTTTGTCTGTAGTGAGCAGATGCTCAACTGTGGATGGAGAGACCTGATGCAATTAAAAGATGTTTCTAGGTAGGAGGAGATCATTCAGCCATGTATCGCCTGTCAGATCCACCTTGGCCAGCTTTCTGTATGACAGATGCAGTTAGATTTTCCTAAGACTATTCAGCCAGCCATTAATTTGGCAACAGTCCCTCCAACAATAACTTATAAGACCTGGGTTTTGGAGGGGATTTATACGCCCCTTTTTAATATAGCAGAGATCTGATGTGTCATGGCCCTGATACGAGCATGCCTGACATTAGAATAACACCAATGGCTTTTCAGGAGGGTAACACAGATTGCCTTGAAAACAATGATAGGAATTGGTACCTAGGGGACTCTGGTACAAATTAAACCCATATTTTAATCTTAATTATATCTGCTCAGATAAGCAGATGTGGAGAAACACAGCTCCTTAAAATAAGGGCAGACTGTCTCCTTTCAGAGTAAACAGCTCATTCATCAGCAGTGTATCCTCGGTGACAGTAATTTTATTTTATATTTTCTATGTTGGAGATGGGAGATGAGGAAGCAGGTGTGTCTTTCCTAGGAAAGTGGAGCTTTGAGACATCAAGTCATTTACTGGAGGCACAATTTGATTCTACTGATAGACGCTCCCTGGTCCATTCTTTTTCCTTTTCTTCATTTCTCTTTAGGTCAGAGGCTGGCAACATAATTAAAATTTGAATTATTTATGAAGAGCCATTAAAGTGGGTGGCTTTCGGATTAGTCAGAGACGGCAGAGCTGCCACCAAGCTGCATTTCTTTTACTTTCACAGTAAAGGATGCAAACATCAATTCAGGCTTTTAAAATCAGCATATCTAATTACAGTCTTAAATAGAAAATTGTATAAAACATTGTAACCTTTTATGTTGAAGAAAATGTGCGTATCTATAATAATACAGTTCAAAGTGAGATCTTTTCCTGTCAATAGTTCATAAATATTGAATAGTAATATAATTACCAAGGGGTATAATTTTTTTGTAGACTTATGAAGATGTGGTTATCAACATACCCATGGGTATCATTAAGTGTGCATTTTCTATTTGGACAGGGACACTGAAACTGTTCTGAAACATCTGTCATCACCACGAGATGTCGGGAAGCAAAAGAAATGGAAATGGGTGTCTGTTTTGTGAGAAACACCAAAGTCTGTCAACATGAACACCATTTTTTTTTTCAGTCTGCCAATTAGAATGAGCTGATGGACCAAACACAGATTTTGAAAACAGTGAGAGCCTGTATAATAATGCTCTACTAGAACATCCTCCACATTTTCAGAAGAACACAAAAGAGACATTATCCCCATGGTAGGGGGTGAGGGGGGGTCATGGCACAGGATCACAGGTCTGGGAAATGATCAGGCAAGAATTTCTGTTTGCCACACCCAAGGAGAGGGTGTGTTCCTGTTGTTGATTGGCATATCAAACTCATTGTTACATTCCTTGAATTTCTCTTCTCTCCAAGAAATAAACAAATGAAAAGACATGGCTGTATGATGGCTAGAGGATCTGGTAATGCCAAAACTGAGGATGATGAATATACTACACATTTAATTTTATTTCTAATGCATATGTTTACAGATAGCATGGATCATAATGTAGCAGTACTGTCTTCATAAACTCATTTTCACCTAATGTATTCTTTTCAATTTTCTTTTCTAGTTTCCTACTTAGCACTGGATAGGATCAACTCATGTACATCGTTCTTTTTTAAAACTATGCAATCAGAAAGGAAATTTTTTGTTTGTCTTGTTTTGTTTTAATTTTGTTTTTGGAGCTTTTGGAGGTGCTTTGAAAATAACCCTACTCAGTTTTAATCATCGGAGTTGAGGCTACAGTTGTACCTGACACCCAGTGCTCAAAGCCTGGTTGTCCAACATGACAACACTTTGCACACAAGAAAGTAAAAGATTGTAACTAACCCTCTGTCTTGGCTATTTGATAGTTCTCATCCACTCAGGAAAATTTTTACATGAGAATCAGTGAGCTTTGCACTAGAAAATAGTAACACTGACAATAGCAACAAAAATTACCCAGCATCCCCAGCACTGTTCATCTGTGGACATCTGCCTTGCTGGGTTTGTATAAGGGACAGCCATTCCTTACACTCCCATTTGAAATGGTGTTAATCTCACACCACCTCAGTGTGCAAAGAAAGCTAAAGCTGTTTGGAATGTCTTCCTCTTTGAAATATAGAAACTAGGTTACCAATATCAAAATATAGTTGACTCAATTTCCATTTACAATACAAAATTTAAATCTGATTTTGATATTAGCTCTTCCTTATAACATGCTTATGATCTATATAAGATTATGGCTGAATTGAAGTGATTCCGTTGAATACTACAGTTTATATAGGTGCAGTGACTCCTTTATGATATGATTTCAAGAATAATTGGTAATCCAATGTTCTTTATCAATACTTGTCTTCTCCTTGAGGAGTACCTGAAAAAGTGTGAGGAAGAGCTATTAACTGAGAGAAACCATGGCAACAGCTTATAATTTAGATTCATTTCAATTATACTTGACTTTGTAAAAGGATTTTTTTTTAAGGAAAACAATATAGAATGAGAGATGATATCTAAGATTTTTGGAGTCATGTACACATATCGACAAGAGAATACAGTGCAGTTTGCCAATGTTTGTTAACCGTACATCCATGTTCTTTCATATGCTACTTATAAAGCAGTCTAATCAGCTCTATAAATCCAATAAAAGTTGGACACATAAAAGATATGATGAGGTCCTACATTTATAAACTTATTTAGTCTGGTGCCTCTTATAAACAATATCATTTAGAAATACTCTTTGGACATATTTTGGGAAATCCTGGTGTAGTTAATCAAAAGTAGATGTAGCAACTGTAACCCCTATAACAAAATGTGTTTCTGTCAAGTGAACAACCCTAGGCAAGTTATGTAACTTATTTGAAACCCAAGTTTTCATCTGTCAACAGATGCCTGTGTCAGCATAGGAGGATTCATAAAACATGTAAACCCCTTAGTGAAGTCTTATCAGCTGCCAGTTGATAACCAATTGAAGATACTCGTATCTTTAAACATGATATCTATTTTCCTAGAATTCACTTCATGTAATTTGGTCTTGCTTCAATTATTTTCTTTTTACCTCAAGGGGTTTCTTAGTTCCTGATAATAAATATCTGTTGCATTTGACACTGAGATTTCTTTTCACGTCTTGAAAAAAGCATTATGTGGGCTGGTGAGATGGCTCAGCGGTTAAGAGCACTGACTGCTCTTCCAAAGGTCCTGAGTTCAAATCCCAGCAACCACATGGTGGCTCACAACCATCCGTAACAAGATCTGACGCTCTCTTCTGGTGTGTCTGAAGACAACTACAGTGTACTTACATATAATAAATAAATAAATCTTAAAAAATAAAAAAAAGAAAAAGAAAAAAGCATTATGTGTTCTCTGGTTCCATAAGACCCATAATCTCATAAAGATTATCAATAAAAAATATATGATTGATGATTATATGCTTAATAGTGACCATAGATGGTACTTGATGACTGTCAGGAACTCTTGGGCAGGTTGCTTCATGTGGAGGGTGCAAATCTTCCTCGTGTCCTGTTGAGCTGGAAGAAGAGAGATGATGAGACCCAAGGCTGGTCCTGTGGAGTTCAGGGCCTGTCTTCAGTTACCTACTTCCTTTAGCTGGTTCTTACCTTCTTAGTGTTTTACAACTTCCCAAGACAATCCCATCAGCTGGGGAAAACATGAAAGACATGATTCTGAGAAATATTGTAACTACAAAGCATACAGTGTCCATGCTGTGATCTTCTCAATTTTGTAGAAAACCACAATCTTCAAGGCAAACAGAAAGATTAAGTACCTTTTTGTTTTTTTCTAGGCAGTGTTTCTCTGTGTAGCCTTGGCTGTCCTGGAATTCACTCTGTAGACCAGGCTGGCCTCGAACTCAGAAATCCGCCTGCCTCTGCCTCCCAAGTGCTGGGATTAAAGGCGTGCACCACCACGCCCTGCTAAGATTAAGTACCTTGCAGATGGTCCTGCGGTAGGAAACTGCTGGAATGAGGTGTTAAATCAAACCTAAGGATGAGGCCTGAGTCTATGTAGTATTGAAGACTGTTTGAAGGTTCAGTGCCCTTTCCACCTGCATAAGCCAGGCTTCACTCAGCTAACCAACCTCCAAGGATGGTTGTGATTATGTCTTACATTTTTCCTGTATGTTTTAGGAAAGGAAGTGCTTCATTAAAGCGGTCTAGTAATCATTTTATTCTGTACCATTAGGGAGTGCATTGCCTTTGAAGCAAAGTTACTGGGTGAATGGCTCCTAGGGTTCTGCTATGGGCGCTCTTGTTTTCCATTAGCTCTTTGTGAAAAGGAGCCACTTTTAGTTTTTTGTCTGTTATTGTCGTTGTAAAGTACTACAAATATCCTCAATCTTGTGGCAATCAAAGTACGTGTGTATACAAAATGTCCCTTTGAGCTCCACATTTTAAAGAACATAATTGCTTTAGCCCTCAGTGTGCCTGTTTCTGAGGAAGCACCAAAGGTAGCCATCAGTCGAGTCTGGAGGGTATAGTTACAAACCACAAAAGAATACTCGGGTTAGCCGTGTTATCTGAATCATTCACACTCAAGTTTAGGACTGTAGTCTTTATAACTCAGTTGTGTACTGTAAGTATATCACAGAAATAAGGTTATGAGTATAATTCCAACTTTAGATATATTATTAATATGCACAAATACCTATAAAACAACATTGAAATTTACACACCTTAAAAGTTAAATGAAATATCAACTTCTTACCACCTAAACTGGCTAGGTTAAAGTCCTTCCTTGGATTGAGAATGATGCTCAGGACAGTGGATGTGGGGAGAATATATTCAAAGTATGTCTTGATATACATTAAAATGACCTTATGTAATCCTGTATAATAATAACTTTAAAAAATCCATTTAAAAAAATCAATGAAGAAAATGGCAGTCTTAAAAGGAGCTGTCTTACTCCAAGGATCTTTGTCTGTCTTTCTACTTACCTGTCAAATCTATCATCTTTATATAACTATCCATTATTGTTTGTCTATCAATCACTCTGTATCCCACTCTTTATTGGGAAGCGTGTTTTCTAATAATTCTAAGAAATAACAATCACATTGGATTCTGCATGGTGGTAGATGATTCCGGAGGACTGAGTGGAGGCCAGGGTCATCATCACCACTAAGTGAGCATGTAAGAGGGATGTCTTATTGATATATGTTACTGCCATTTGTAACTACTTAGTGTGACACTATAGGTTTTAGTCTACAAATTTATTGTGAAAGCATTGGTGGTTATGTGCCGGGAGTTTTAGTTTCATAAACTCACTGACCCTATAAAGTCTCTGGAAAGCCAGAGTGGACTTGCTTGGCAGGCCTACCAGGAGCAGGCAAGAAGAGAAACTATTGAGGGTGAGGTGTAAAATTGTCTAAGGAACTGGGCAGTCTCCCCTGGTTCTATTGGCCAGAAACTTTTAAATTCGACCAAACTTCATAGACGCATCGATACTCTTTTCCCTCCCTGGGGAGAAGGATTGAGTGGAAAGGGAGAGAAGGCTTTAAGGGTGCATGCATGTTCCTTAGCGGGAAGGTGATTTCATTTCGTTGAGTGACGAACTCTTTGTTCGTTCAGCTCAGTTTATCTACATCTGCTCCTTCCACTTTCTACCCAGTCTCAGGAAATGTGTCTTTTCTCCAGGAAGAAGGTTAGTGGCTTTGCCTGCTTTGCTCAGCACCTGTTTCTGCTTCAGTGCGCGGGGCCCCTCCCAGCCCTTACTGCTGTACTTTATTTTTAACCTTCCATTTTGCTGACTCTTCCTCCCTGCTCTTGAGCTTCGAGGTGCTGTAATCTTTCTCATCTTTATAAAATAGTAATACAAATAAGTGTTCCTCAGTTATATAATTCTCTTTATCTAGTATGTTTTTCCTCCTCCTCTTCCTCTCCTTCCTCCTCCCCACTCCTCCTCCTCCTCCTCCTATTCCTTTCTCATATTTCCTTACATCATAGTCAGGCATACGTTTTCTTAGGCCAGTATAGTTTTTAGGCCAGTTCCAATTACCAGCAGTTATCCTATCTGACCAACAATTTCAGCAAAGAAAAAATAACGTAATACCATAAAGGGCTCATTTATGATTTTTTCATTCACATTCTGGTTTAGAATTTGTATGGAGTTGTAGAATACTACTTACCTCCTCCATTTTTCTTTTGACTGCTGTAATCTCATTTTCTAAACTGGGTGTGCCTGTGCTCACATTGCAGGCATCGCCATTCTGGCTTTGAATCAAAACAAGGAGTGTGATTTAATTCAAAGGATTGAATTGCCAGTTGTAAATGGAAATCAAGACGCACATGCATTTTTCTCTATAAATAGATGATTGGCACCGAGTGTATGTTTTTAGTGTCAAGACACGGGTAATGTATATGATTGGTGGTGAAAATATATACTGCTTTGGGCGTGGCGCCAGAACCTTGTCTGTGGTCCTTGCCAATTCCTTTCGAGGAGCGTAGCCTTGTGAAGCGGCCTTGCTCAGCTGAAATGGCTTATGTGAGCTACCATCCTAGAGTCTCCCAATAGTGAGAAATGAACTGTTACCTATCTTGAGATTCAGGCTTTATTCTTGATTATAGAGTAAATTATTATATTATACTGTGCAACACATAAAAAGCTGGGGTTACACTATAATATGGTCCAAACGGTACTAGGAGTAAAAAAAAAACAAAAACAAAAAACAAACAAACAAAAAACTTCCACACTGTAATCATTCAGGCTAGATTCATTGTACAACCTCATCATTGGCTTGCTAATGAAATACCAGCAATGCTATGGATAAGATATTCATAGTTAAGACTTGTGGTAATATACATTATTCTATGAGGTGATTACACATTCAAAGCATATACCAAAAGTTATTCTTTTATATAATATATCATATTTTAAAAATTATTGCTTCACATTTTAAATTATTTTGCCTCTGTACTTTTGTCAAATAGTATTGCTGTAGGATCTATTAATGAGTGTGGTATTAAGGACTTTCAGTTTTAGGCTTTAGTATAAAGTGTAAGACTCTCTAAATGAGGCTACCAAACTAATCATAAAATATCACCTCGAAGAATGACACTTATATACGAAGTTACCATGAAGAAATCTAGTACCTTGCATGTTGAACTTGGAAAAGTAATAGAATAATAAATAGTGCACGGCACTATGTTGGCGCACGCCTTTAATCCCAGCACTTGGGAGGCAGAGGCAGGCAGATCTCTGAGTTCAGGCCAGCCTATTCTCCAGAGTGAGTTCTGTGAGAGAGAGGGCTGTCTCAAAAACCAACCACCAACCAAATAAATAAATGTAGTGCACCTATACTCCCAGTCTCTGTTCTGTCTTTGATGCATGAACTATATGTTGAAATATCAGTACTTGTCTATATTTTCTTAAAATGTTCTTGTTACCTTAGAGTGTGTGTATGTGTGTGTGTATGCTTGTGTGCATGTGTTCATGTAACTACCCCAAGTTGTTTTCAACCCTCCACAATGCATATACAGAAAACAGAGGACAACTTGGGTAGTAAGTTTTCTCCATCTGCTGTGTGATCCCTAGAGGCTCAGATCATCAGGCTTGACAGTAGGCAACTTCACTCATGTCTATGGTCATTTTCCTGTATTTACCTGTATCTGCCACTGACATATACAATGACTCCCTGCCCTGTAGAGTAGTGAGTTCTGCTTTATAATTAAGCTTACTGTGATCTTTTGTATAATCTATTAGATTCTAATAGTGAATTGCATGAGGCAAGAGTAAATCCAGGAATTAATTCATATATTTATATATACACACAAATATATATATATATATATATATATATATATATATATATATACACACACACACACACACACACACACACACACACACACACATTATCAGTAACTATCAGCTAAAGTTGAAACATCCTATGACCACTTGCAAAACTTAAATACATATAGTCTAATTTTAATTCATGCACACAGGGATTTTTACACTGGAGGAACAAGGTACTAAATCGAGTGATTCAGTCCCTTACAGTGTGAAAGCAGCTAGGTGAAGGAAGGACTGCTTGATCACTAATATGTTAAGGCAGGCTGTAGAGAGAGCAGTGGTTCTAAGAGCGTTTGCTGTAGGAAAGCGCTTTTGCCTTTGGTTTAAGTTTTGAGTGCCCTTGAAGAACCTTCCCTACCATTTGTCTGTTCAATTTGTTTGAATTAACTGTTTGGTTCATCTAAAACCCTTGTTCTGAATATATACATAGAAACACTTTCTAAACTTTGTTTTTTAAATGTATCATTTTAAGTTATTCTACATGTGGGGAGATTACAGAGACTATGCCATCTGTAGTAATCGAGTAAATGCACTTTCTCAAAAATAATTGATGGTTCCGTATAGCAAAGTCTTGTGAACCAGTTGGTTTTTCTCTTGATGTGAAATCTTTATTGAAAGTCTTCTGGAATAAGCTTTATTGTCTGGAGACCTCTGGCTCTCTCTCCACAGAGCTGGGATCACAGGCCATCTGCCACTCCGTCTGCCTTTTTTATGGTGTCAGAACTCCAACTCTAGTCTTCAGGCTTACACAGCAAGCATTTTATCTACTAGAGCATCTACTGAGCCCAAGAAGAGACTTTTTCCAAACAGAAAAAAAAAAAGTACTTGCCCCCTGAGAGGGCTAGCTTTAGTATAGAAAGGAATGTCTGCAGGATAAGATGGGAGGGAAGAGTTAGGGGTAGCCAGACTCAGCAGATCTTGCAGATCAGCAAGCTTGGCTTCTTTCAAATGTAAACAATTTATATTTGAACCTGAGAGGTGAATTGTCCTGGGAGGTACTGCTGAATGCAGAACTCAGGGCTGAAAGCCTGGTTCTGGAGTAGAGAACATTAAGCACAGCCTAACTCATCCTCTACGAAATCATTTCAGCCAGCTTTTGTCACAGTCTTAACCTGTCTACCTTTCCCCTCAAAATGTTATGGAAGAGATAGACTATGCCATAAACACTCTGCATTTATATGCATATATGTGTATGTATATACATATGTATGTGTATATGTATACATGTATGTTTGTGTGCATATATGTGTGCATGCATATGTGCATAAAGAGTATTATACAGAAGTATTATACAGAATTTTATGCTTCTGGTAATTATTGCTTCAAAACATATGACTGATTCTATCTGAAAGTAACATATTTGTCTAGACAGAGTGACCATAAGACCCAAAGAATTTAGTTATATTTACACGTTAGGGCTTACGTGTCATTTTCCTCCCATTAAGAGTTTCTTCTAAAAGACAAAGATTAGGGACAGAGAGCACAGAGTAACTTCTAAAGTTGACTGGTGGTAGGTGGGACTTGGGATTATGCCGTGAGTCTCACCACTTAGGAGACTGAGACCCAAGGAGGAGCACTATGTGTTCTGTGCTTATGTGAGCTACAGTTTCAGTCCACATCTCAGAAAAATACAAAATAAACTAGTCTCATGGTGAGAGTAGATGATGATAAATGTGATTATTCTGTTTAGAGGTACAATCAGAATATGTTTACTGAATTGCATGTCATATGATTAAACATATGCAATTGCTATTTGTCTGTTATTCCTCAGTAAAGCTGGAAGGAATGGAAATAATGACGCAAAGTGCATACAACCTAAAAGAAAAAAAAAACAGACCAACAGAATTTATATAAAAATGAGCGTGCTTTTTTGGATTTTTTTTTTTTCACAAAATTGTAACCATGGGATATTGTCTTTCCTTGTTGTTAAGAACATTTATAGAAAAAACCATAATACTGTATGTAGTTTGTTGACATTATATATAGCTTTGTAAGGAAATAATAATCATAATAATAATAGTAACCAAATTAAATTACATAGATGAAATGGCATAAGAGTAAGAAGATATGGCCTTTTAAAGCTGAAAAAGAATTCACTCGTTAATGTTTCTCTACATATTAGATTCTAAAGGAAAACACAGGTCTTAGTTCCTGCTAATGGTGTTGAATAAAGGTTAGATACTTTGCCTATTGAAGGAATCTACTTTTAAAATATTATTTTGTTATAAACTCAGAGTACACACAGACTCGCGGAATGGGCGAAACAATTCATCCAACCCAGTTGTGAAAAAATGTATTTTTCTTTTCCAAAACTAAAAACCCTACCACATATTTTGATTGTATGTTTTGTAGCCGTATGGGAACAAGCTAGAGTAAAGGCTAAATATCTCTGGGGAAATCTACCCTAAAACCTTGCGAACTTCTAGATAACAAATCCCAAGGATATTTTATTTCTACTAAATAATGTGATAAAACTAAATTAATTGGACAATAAAATTTGCTACCTCAAAATTGCATAAGGCTTTCACATGGAACACCATCAGTAACAGTGATGATATTTCTTTCATGGGCAGGTATTTTTATGTCCTTCAAATCCTTTTTGTTTTCTTACTTTTATGTGTTAAATTCCGCGTTTGTATAAGTCTTTACTAATATGAAATCTTCTTACATGGCCAACGGTGTTCATCATTATGTCCTTGACCAAAGCTTCCAATATGAGGATTCCCTTTTAGGCAAGTGTAAGGATCTTGCTGTGACACTCTCTCTTCACTTTTCTCGTATATACTAGCTATTATCCTTGTGGTGGTTTGTATATTCTTGGACCAGGGAGTGGCACCATATGGAGGTGTGTCCTTGTTGAAGTTGGAGTAGATGTGTCACTGTGGGTGTGGGCTTAAGACCCTCACCCTAGTTGCCTGGAAGTCAGTCTTCCACTTGCAGCCTTTGGATGAAGATGTAGAACTCTCAGCTCTGCCTGCACCATGCCTGCTCTCACTTTGATGATAGTGGACTGAACCTCTCTGAGCCTGTAAGCCAGCCCCAACTAAATGTTATTTTTATAAGACTTGCCTTGGTCATGGTGTCTGTTCACAGCAGTAAAACCCTAAGACAATTCTTTTGCTTTAGTTTCTCACTGTCCTTTGATTGGATTCATTTCCCACACAATTGTCAGTCATCTTTCTCAATTCAAAAAACGATTCATCTCTACCCCACATTCTGTATTCATTTATTTTCCTTTTGTTGTGAGAACCAAATTTTTATTTTCAAAAGCTGAAGTCCATGTTAGGACTTGAGTCTTTCTCCAACCATTCCCTGTCTCCCTCTCATTTGCTCACACATAAGCCCCCCAAATGACCACATTATGCCTGACCTTTGAACACGTTTACTCCTAAGCTGGTTGTTATTCTATCCGTAAATCTGATCTTTCTCCATAAAAACCTTCCTAGAGTTAAACTCCCTAGTCTGATTTTGACCCTACATCTCCTGGTATTATAGTTTGTATCTGGGCTAAGCATTTGCTCTTTTTGTTTCAACAGCTTATTTCTTATCACACTACAGTGACATTTTCTAGTGTTGTCATGTCCATTGCTTGGTCGTGTCCATGAATGACAATCACGGACAGAGGTAAATATATACTCATGGAATCAGGATGAAGCATTTTCAATTAAGAAAGGAAAAATGGATGTATAAGTCCAGGCAGCCACATTAATTTTCAAATCTTGATTTCAGGGTTTCTCAGCTGTTACAAACAGCAAATAATTTGCCTCCTCTTTGCTTTACTCTCCTGAATGGAAAAGTGGGTCCTATAAAAGTAATCGTATCACAGAATGGATGTGAGGACTCTATGAAGCAGTTTTTAAAATGCTTGGCATATCATCTTTGCTCAAACTAATTTTGTTTGTTATTGCAAGGGGAAAGCTTATCAAAATTCTCATGTAATTTGCCTTTCCCAGAGAACACCTGCATTCTCATTTAGAGCAAATAAGAACTGAATAAGATGTGCCTGGAGAACAGACACTGCTGACAAATACAAACTGAAGGACACTTAAATCCAGGTCATGGGAAGCGGGTGACTCACAAAGGGGTATAGTGATGACTTTGTAGGCACCTTCCTTCCCATAGTCTTTGTAGTTTCACTGATAACTGTTTCTTTGACAAAGGAACCCGAAAGGCCATGCTTTGGGAGCTGGGATTGGCTTCCTAGCTTCCTACAGGCAGAGCTTTGTATCCCCTCTTGGTCCCCTTCTGAGTTGTAGAATTGCTCCCAGATAGTACTTTCAGACTGGGCCTTGTCATGAATCTTATGTGTGGCATGTGAGAAGCAGGAAAACATCTTCAGTGTGTGCCTCCGAGAGTAAAAGGAACAGAAAACGTAGCAGTGAGAAAATCACTTGAATATTTCAGAAAGGCAATGGAGTAAAAGCCCTATACTTTTTTCCTATGGGAGTGACTTAGGCTTTTGAAACCTCAAAGTAAGCCCAGTGCTACACACCTCCTCCCAAAACACCACCTGGGGAACAAGTATTCATATACATGCTATATGAACCTATGGAAGGTATTCTCAACCAATGCAATAAAATATATAACTAATACCACTGGCCTGGGTATACCAAATAATATAATAAAGTTAAAAGAATATTCTCCAGGATTTAACAGTAGTAAATTGTGAATATTCTTTCATGATATTTAAGAAGAAAGTACCTTAAAAACATATTTCACAAGGTCAGCTGTCTTCTGTTTTTCTTTCTCTACTTGATATTAGAAATACAGAGAAATTGCATGTTTAAGACAGATTTTGCTGGGTGCATATTTATCATTCATCTTCCTAATTTGCCAATCCCAAACTCTCATATTGAAAGAATTATGAGGTTTATATAGGCTTAGAAATATCAGTCTAGACCCAGCTTCAAAGAAGAGTTCTGATTATTCTAAGCCAACTTGAATCAGGAGTGGAGATAAAGTCTGTGTGAACCAGTCAACACAAGACATGGCCCCAATGGTAAAGCCTGAAGCAAGTGTGTCTGATAGTTGTCCTCAAACTGGGGAATGGTAATGATGCTTCGAATATGACACTTATGCTAGCATAGGATGCTCGGCGAGGACAGCATTGTTTTGTTTCCAGCCATTTTGTAATTATGATGTCAGCAAAGATGAAGATAATGTGTTAAAGATAATAACAAACACAGAGGAAGTCTGCAAAGAAAATGCCTTGTCTTTCTTTGCAAAGTGGTATGTTCCATGTGCTGACCCTCTCTTAGCTTTCAGCCCTATCTCTCTCTGTCTGCTTCCTGGATTCACCCTTGTGAAGAATCACGTGATCATCTCGCTGTCTCGTCTGTAGCGTATTCTTTTTATCTACGTGTCCGTGTTCCTAGAGCTATTTGTTTAGTGAATACCTAACTGTCATTTACGTATTCCAATTCAACTTGAGAGTTTTCTCCTCTCCCCTCCTTGGCCCCCTCCCCCTCCTTACCTTGCCTTCTCTTTTCTTTCCCAGTTCCTTCTCCTCTTCTCCTCTTTTTGTACTAGGAATGAAAAATGGAGACATGTGGTGTTAAACAGGAGTTCCATTACTTAGATGCACCCCAGCTCTGGGTAACTTGTCTTCTTGAAGTATTTCCTACTATGTTTTATTGTCTTGTACTTACAGTGTTCTCTTCTCCCTGTAGCACTTTGGGAAAGTCTCTCATGTTGAATGTTAAATGGAGAACCACACCTCCATTCCCTGTCCACCCCTGGCTCTCACAACAGCATCTCTAGAACATGTAATTGTCTATTACTTTGTCCAAATCATGTGATAGCACTTTATCACTGTTGTGACCTGCGACCTTCATGAGGTTTTATGAATGAGCTCCAGCTGCTTTTGGACACTGGACCTAATGTAACAAACTGATAAAAATGCCAGAAAAATATTGCTAACCTGGAGTCTCAATGTTATCTTCAATTATTGTAAAATAAGCCACAGAGTTAGATGCAAAAAGACCTAGATTCTAAATATTATTTTGCATTTTCCTACTTATCAAGATCCCATTTTGATTTAATGATTATGTGAGACAAAGCCCATGAAAATCAAAATTCTGATTCAAATAAGGTCAACCTGGATTCCCATGCTGTGTAGAGAGGGAAGCATCTAAGCCCAGTAGGGGCCTGGGATTTAATACTACCTGGATTTCTTCAGTTGAAGAAAATTTTTGACAACTTTCTTTTGGAAGAGAATTTTACAAAACTAATTCAAATTTTTAAACTTTTTTGTGCTTACGTGTATTTAAAATTGTTTGATTTTTTGAATGCCCACATTTTCCTAGAACTTTAAGTACCATTTGGATTAATAAAATCTGTACTCTCATTTGTTTGACAGTATGTAGCATTCAGGTATTTTGTTACTAGAACTTTCTTATGTCTGTAGAAACACCAAACTGAAATGTTCTGTTCCCCTTGGAAGTCATTAAAGGTGAATTTTAAATGTGTCCCAGACTTCTGTGAGAGTAAAGAATTATCCAGGGGTTTATGCAAGACAAAAACAAATTATGTAGCAGTTCAGGGTGGAGCAGGCTCTAAGCCCTAGAGAATTCTGAGAATCTTACCTTCCCTGGGAAGATACGTGCATTCTCGAATATTGGAGCAAGGCAGTAATCACTGGTGCTGTGAAACGCTAATGTAAGGCTTGTGGGGAGTTAGCAGTGGACTGCTGTGCAGTCAACATGGTGTATTTCCTAGGTGGAGTCCGTTCTGGATCATGATTTTTAGTTGATATGCTGAAGAATACATCAGGCTTTCTTAGAAAATTAGTTCTACTGGAAGCAAGGGAAGTATTGAAATGAATGGATGGCTTTTGCACTTTCCATTGCAGATGGCTTGTAGCCTTAGCTTTCTGCTGAAGTGTTTGTTGGGGAATGTGACTCAGGGCTTTCCAGACAGATGAACTCGTAGCAAGGTAGCTTGGTGGTTGGGCCTATGAGGCTCTGCCTCATCGTGGAAGTAGGTAATTCCATGAGATATAAAATTCAGTGACAGGCATCTTTTCATATCAGTGGATTTGAAATCCGAGGACTTCAGATTTTTGACATTGTGTTTTACTATTCTACAATAACGAAAGATAAGAGTGAAATTCTGTTAGCAGAAGGGACCCACAGGCAGCAGGCTGCTCCCTCCAGGAGCCCAGATTAGGCACAAAACACCCCAAATGCCTACTTTCACAGAGAAATCCTTTATCAAGTGGGAAAGAAAAGTACAGTGGCCACTTTCTTGATTTAGGCAGGAAACACCTGACCTTGCAGGTGTGAATTTTAAGAGGGACAAAAAGGGGAGGTCTGTGTTAGAATCGGCTAGGATGAGGTGCCATTCTTTGATTGCACATGTTAATTAGGACAGCTAAAGGGGAGCTTTTGATTTCTGGACTTCAGTTACTTTGATAGTTTTACCTTGGTGTGATCAACCTTAGAAAGGTGTCCAAATAAGGGAGTAGACATTAGCAGCTAGGTTTTGGGATTCAATCTTTGGTTTATAGGTAGAGAGAAGGGGAGGGCATATGCCTGGGCCATGTTTACCATGTGTCTGCCTGCTAGAGGCCTTCATTAGCCATGTGTTCACCTACCTATTCTCTGGGCCTCTAAAATGAAGCCTTTGCCTCTGCTAACGGGAAAAGTAAAGAAAAAGACCTGGAGGGTAAGCTTTGCTTCCTGGTTTGCTTTTGAGTACACACCTAGAGAGGGAAGGGCATTCTGTGATCCTTGCAATCCTAAACTCAGACCAGGAGACAAGAAAGGTAATGGAATGGCCGTGGGGCTTAGAGACTTGAAGAAATCGAGTAAGAGTAACAGTTTATATAAAACATGGGAGGTTAGGTATCATTAATCCTTGAGAATAATCACAAGTAGAAAACGAAGGTCAATGTTTAAGGATTTATAAAAATTTGTTTTACCTGAGGTCATGCTAAACTGTTGCTGCCAGGAAATGGTTTATGTTTGTAATGTTTGTAATTGGGAAAATCTCCAATGTATAATGGATTCCTAAATGGTAAAGTAATACTATATAACATTTTAAAGATTTTCCTGGTAATACACTAAAGTATTAAACAAAGTCTGGACTGAAGGCATGCATTTTAATAATTGAAAGCATGTTTGGGGTACATTATATTTTATTTCTTTCTAAACTATGTAGTTTTTATTTCGGATAATTTCTACTGGTGAAGTATACCAGTCTCCGTCTCCTGCTCAGTGTTTTCAGTGGTTTTTTTTTTTTTTTTTTGTTGTTGTTGTTGTTGTTGTTGTTGTTTTTCGAGACAGGGTTTCTCTGTATAGCCCTGGCTGTCCTGGAACTCACTTTGCAGACCAGGCTGGCCTCGAACTCAGAAATCTGCCTGCCTCTGCCTCCCAAGTGCTGGGATTAAAGTCGTGCGCCACCACGCCCGGCTCGGTGTTTTTCTGTATGTGGTTGCAGATATTGCTATGGCTTACCACACTCTGCTGTGGTTTGTGTGTAACAAGCTCACTGCCCTCAGTTGAGCACACTATAGGGAGGTAGGATAATTGCCCCTTCAGAGCTTCGGTGCTTCTTAAAAACTAAGAAAAATCGTGCTGCATTTATTTATATTCTTGGTGGAAATAAACTTTTATCAACTTTGGAAAAAAACAAAAAAGAAAGTTAGTACTATATTAGAAAGACATTACTATATTTTCTGCTTTATCTTTCTTCCCCCCCAATGTAGAAAGCAATAAAGATCAAACTTTTTTCCATGTATTATCCATATGCTTTTAAAAGAAAGAACATTTGCATTAGAATTCTTTACATCTTTTGAATATATTTAAATCACACATTTAAAAATTCTACAAGTAGTAGTGTTTATGTTTGAGTTCAAGTTGAAAGGTCAGGACTGTTAAGAGGTTTTTGGGCCTGGCAATGGTGGCGCACGCAAGAGGTTTTTGGGCCTGGCAATGGTGGCGCACGCCTTTAATCCCAGCACTTGGGAGGCAGAGGCAGGTGGATTTCTGTGTTCAAGGCCAGCCTGGTCGACAAAGTGAGTTCCAGGACAGCCAGGGCTACACAGAGAAACCCTGTCTCGGGGAGGGGGGGGGGAGAGATTTTTTTGGAACAGGCTTTTAAATGGATTCTGGGACCTGAATTTGGGCTGTTCTTTATCACAAACCTTTATGGCATAAAATATCAGGTTGCCAATACTTGCACTGGTCACTGAACCCAAAACAAAGTCCCGGAACAATGTGGGCTACATTTGGCAGTCACAGTTTTTAAGCTGCGCCTGGAATCCTCTTCTGCTTGCTTCCTGTCGCAAATGATCATATTCAACGAATATATGTTGCCTGTACCTATAGTAAAGTCATGTTTGTAAGTTTTTAGTTTCTAAATTTGTATTATAGTTTCATTAGTTATATTTCTGTGCGTCTGAGTATTTAAGTTTCTCTGTGATTTCTCTTTAACTGTATGTCATTGTCTCCAGTTTCTCTGACTCAAGGAAGTCTAATGGGAAGGAGTAGATAGACTGTGACAATATTAGACCTTAGTTTTAGCAGTTGTATATGCACATTTTCTTATGCTCAGTACTCTTCAAAAATGTCAAGTTAATAAGGTGATGTAGCTCTGGTCCAATTTCTGCTGCTTATTCACATTGAGACATTGCATAAAAGAAAGTTTCTTTAGTATGGCCCAGAAAAGGCACATAGAAGTGGTTCACAGTGTCCTTGTGTGAAGACCTAGTAATCTGGGGACATCACAGTAGATTTTTTTAACTTCTTATTCATTTAAGAAGTAAGAGGGTACTTCAAATATCCCTAATTTGTTAATTATTTGATTTTTCAGAATGTTTTTCTGTATGTGTCCTTCTTTCTCCTGCCATCATAAGCATCTTACATTGTTCTTTTTCTTTCTTGTATAATTTTATTAGACTATTATTTTGCCTTATGATAAACTACTGGGTCCTAGTGTTTCATATTGCACAGAAGGGGTAAGTATGCCTCCCTTTCAGACATCATTACCTGATCAACTGAAACACTGGTGAGCACTATTTAGTTCCCTAGGAAACCAGTGAACCTAAACTTACACATTCAGTGTGCAAATATAAAATGACTGCAAAGGCCATTTAAAAAGTGATTTTGATTAATAGTATTGAATATTTTTTTCATGAGGCTCACATCTCTTTTGTTGCATGGATTTCTTCTTCGGTGTATGCAAAGATTTGTGGGTAAATTTGGATGTTGTGTCTTATAGATCATGAAAGGTTTGAACTTCAAGCTCACTAAAATCCTAGTAAATGAAAATAAATAGAAGTGTCATTTATCCGTTGAGATGGGTGTGGCAATTTTAATAAAAAATAATCTATATTATTTCCGTGAAGTGTCTTCCCTTTAGAAGGCAGTACCTTTGAAAACATAATAAGGCTCCACAAATGAGCTCATTAGTGTGCACATTAACTAATGAATAAAATCTCTTCCCCTCTCATTCAAAGATACAAATTAAAGCGGAGTTTGAGAAGATTTCTACCTCTAAATTAGTGTGTTAGCACAGCAATGTTTGCATCCTGGAAAACTCAGAGCCTGTGATCTCTGTCCCCTTTTCATAGCCATTATGAGATCTCGACAACTTTGAAAATGGAAATTTTGACCTTTAAATACAAGGATCATCAGCCATTTTTAAAAATTCAAAAGGCATAGTTAAGGTGAAAATGATTCTGTTATGCCACTGATCCAGGCTGCTGTGTGGGATGAAGGTAGGAACCTGGCATTGTTACCCCGTGCATCCTGTGCTGCACTACGGTGCGTGGTGTGAGAGTGGGAAGTCTTTCCTCTGCTTAACCCGTCCCTTAGGACAGAGCCAGAGAACCTTTTTAATGTTTTGTTTGGCAGAGATTAAAAGAGATATTCTATGTGAAACATGGAACAGCGTTGTGACTCGTTAGGCAAGATTTCCATTCTAGGAGTTATTTACAGGAGTGTATACTTCCACTGCCAGGGATTCGTCCTATTAAATTTATACTATTCACAGTCATACTTGCACTATAAATTGAAATTAATTCCACATCTATTGGGCTAAGCTTTAACCTTCCTGACCCCCATCAGACTCCTCCCCCATCTTTACCTAAAACTCTAGAATGATTGGATTAGTCTTGGGGTGCTGTGGATAGATCTTTTGGGACCTCCTTTGTCATGAATCTGCAAAATGATCCCACAGACTGGGAGTGAATATTCCCCAAAGGTTTAAAATATCCTTGGGAGGTTCAGTCTGTCTTCAGCAGGCTGACCTTAACTAATCTGCAAAGCCACTCCGTGGAGCATCAGAAGTCCCTGACTTCATGATGAAAAAAAGATCAGGATTCCACTCGCTGTGCAGGAAGTATAATATGATACAAAAGATATTAGGGTAGAAATATTAAGATATGGTGTTATTCTTAATAAGCACTCATCTGTTATTCTAAACTTCTAATTGGTTATGTGGAATCTTTCATTCATGATCAGGCTAACTAGTACTGAGAAACCTGAATAAAAATTTGCAATTTACATGTGATTTGCATTCATTCTTGGGCACTGTTGGTAGAACTGATAACTCTGGGGATGCAGAGTACCCTTTGAGATGTGTCAAAACCTAATTTAGGTCGCTAGGTTAGTATATTCTCTCAATTGAGGACTTAAGGATTCCATAAAAACCGGTAAAGCCACACCCTAACATTACCTTCAAGTAAAATCTAGTTGAAGAGTGTTTTAACAACTTCATAAAGCAACATCAAATCAAAGCAATGGTTTGCCAGAATTCTTTATTGTTCAGTAATTGCTGGTAAACTTTGCAATTGTAAAATACATTGTAGTTTTGTGTCCCCATAAAAGGTTACTTGTTTTCTAAGCTCAGAGACAGATTTACCTCCAAAGTCTTTTTTTTTTTTTTTTTTAGGATTTATTTATTTATTATATTTAAGTACACTGTAGCTGTCTTCAGACACTCCAGAAGAGGGCGTCAGATCTTGTTACGGATGGTTGTGAGCCACCATGTGGTTGCTGGGATTTGAACTCTGGACCTTCGGAAGAGCAGTTGGGTGCTCTTACCTACTGAGCCATCTCACCAGCCCTACCTCCAAAGTCTTAGAAATAACTAATGTATCAGATAAAATGCAAGTCCTTTAGATGCTTGTTCACACTATGTAAAGAGATTATAGAACGTAAAGTAATGTCACTTTCTTTTTTACCACGAACCATAGGAAGAACAGTGCTGAGGGTGGTGGTTGTGGTGAAATATTAAAAATTGTAAAGAAACTCAAACCTATTACCATTGGCATGGTGGTCATCCTGAACTATGTGTGTGCGTGTGTATTTGCATGTGTGTATTAATAAACAAAGGTGAGTTATAGTGCAGTCTGTAAAAAGCTAAAAATAAACAAGGATGGTTTTGGACAAAATGAAAAAAATTACAGCATCAGGGTAAACATATTTAGGATTTTGGCCAGCATTAAAAAAAAAGAGAGAGAGGGAGACAGAAAAGGAAAAACTAATTACTTCCAAGGTGGCCTTTTTACCTTTTACAAAGCAATTTACTAGAAAGGAAAATACAAGTGTTTTTTAATATATCATAATGAAGAATGATTCACTTAAGTATACCTAATAGTTTAGGCTCCTGCTTACCTGATTGCTATGAAAAACTGTGCTGACTTTAAAGGTATGGGGTTTGCTAATTTATGATGTGCATTGGGGATATTATTCTTCTTCTACTTAAGTAATTTGTGGCTATAAAAGTATTCCTTAAAGAAAATAATAAATTTGCTATAATAAATATACCAGGTCACACAATTACTTCCAGCTTGTATTTTTGTTACTACTAGGAAGCACAAAATTTGAGGAGATAAGCAGGCATTATTCTAGGAGTGTTTCTTGTTTGTTTGTTTGTTTGTTTGTTTCTGATTGTTAGGAGTTAGGGAGGCATCACAATAGCAGTGGGGCTTTTGATTGTGGAGGCACTGGCTATTAAGAAATTAAGGAGGTATTTGGACAAATATGGGGAAGCAAGCTAGATAATGGCCAGAAACCATAAATAGACAAACCCGAGGGTGAAGCTCAGACGGCAGTATGAGTACAGACAGCTAAGGTGAGGGCTGTTAGAAATGAGAACTTGGTCAGAGGCTGGATTAGGAGCCACTCTTGTTACTCCTGGCAACACCTGCGGATGGCATTTGACAATGGCCTGTGACTTTGTTGGAGGCTGTGTTTCGTGGTGACAGGCTAATACAGTTCTAGGTCTGCAGCATAAAATCAGGCTGAAGAGCAAGTATCATTGCTGCTTTTAGCCAAATTTATAGCAAGAATATGAAGCAAGGAGTGAGAAAAGATTTGCAAAACACACTGTGTTGTCAGAGAGAGTTTAGGTAAATACATGGCCAAGAACCTGATGTAATTACTGCCCATAAAATCACAGTTTTCACTGGCATGTAGCCTGGAGGTACTTCAGTAACTATCAATGTGACATCACCCATAGTCTCCAAGATGAAGAAATGTAGTCTTTTCTTTTTTAAAGATTTATTTATTTATTTTATGTATGTGAGTTCACTGCTGTTGTACTCACCACAGACACACCAGAAGAGGGCATTGGATCCCATTACAGACGGTTGTAAGCCACCATGTGGTTGCTGGGATTTGAACTCAGGTCCTCCGGAAGAACAGTCTGATGAGCTTACCTGATGAGCTAGCTCACTGTAGAGCGCTAAGGTCAAAGGCCTAGAGAATGCTTAGTCAGTAGAACATCCAGCAGAAACCAGTTTCCCATTCAGCAAAAGTTTTTCAAGTTTGCATAAAGGAGGCACTCATGGACCGCACCTGGCTCCTAGTTCCATGTTCATAGAATGGGGACTACTTTAGCCAGGCCTTGATTTGTATCCCACATTTCTGCAGAAGCCCTGGGGAGCCTAAGATATTTTCAACCCCGGTGACATCATTAATAATTTTGATACACAGTCTTCTCAGAACTATCCCTAGCATAACAGATTTATAGGCCCAGTGTGTAACTGGAAGGGCCTTATTGTATAAGGTAAGTTTACCCTATGTTGGTGGTGATTGGGTTGTTTTAAAATAGGGCTTAGGATATAGAGTTCCAAAAACAGTAACATTATCAGAGGAGAGTACGAGCCACACTGTCTGTGATAGCATGAGGGTTTGTGCATCTATCACCTCATGTAGCAGCTGGATACCAGTCTAGGACACAAACCACTCAAATTCTCTCAATAGGAAACTCATTATAGGATGGATATGTATCAAAGAGTTTGGGATTTCTAACCTTCAATTCCCTCATCCATGGTATAGCATTAGATTATGTATGAGATAGGATGTGAAGAACATTATCATATGATGACACAAATTATAACCATGAGTCCTGTTTATGGCCCCATAATTTTTTTTCCTAGGTCCATTATACACATATAACTAATGGTTCCTAATGTGTTGTATGTCTCCCTACCTCAATGTCTGATTTACTTTAAGGTATGAGAAAGCAAAGTAAATTCTAGAAGTAATTTCACACAGGAGTAAGCATTTCTGGTTTTATCTGCCAGGTATTCACAGATGTCTTATGGATGATATTTGTCTTAGCTCACAGTCAGATCTTTGGATTCAGAAAATAACACCATTAAGAAATCAAAAACATTAAGTTGTAAGTTGTTTAAAATTTAAATTTAAGCTAAAACTGTTAGTAAAACTGAAGTAACCCAGTCTAACCTGATAACCCAACAAGGTAAAGTCACAGGAGATGAGGGGAAAGTTAAAACCAACCTATGAGACAAAATAGAAATATATAACCATGTCCTGAATCCAAGTCCGCTCACCCCTGCCTTTTGTAGGTTTATTTTACTGGTATACATGAAACTCTGTTATCATGTGATCAGTAAAAATTCAACAAGCTAGCTTTAGAAGTGTTTTATTATGCTTGTGTTTACTTTCTGTCTTTATTCTAACAGAAAATCTTCAGTGCAGAATTATCGCTTCCATTCCTATTTTAAAGTTTTTAAAGAATAGGAAACAGGTAAACATAGTTTTAGATTATAAAATGTATTTTTCCTAGTTCAGTATTTTAACAAGATTTCTCTGTTGAATGAAGTGTTTGGCTATTAGAGAAAGATACTTTAAAATATGTTCTTTATAAGCACTTTACTGAGTTAACACAATTTTTTAAAACGTATTTTCTTTGACAGGAATAGTATGGAATTTCAGTGAAGATCAAATTTATTTATGATTGAATTAAAAAAACTTATATATGTAAATGGATTTAACTGGTGCTAATGAAAC
The DNA here is from genome assembly GCF_900095145.1 of Mus pahari. Taxonomy (NCBI): domain Eukaryota; kingdom Metazoa; phylum Chordata; class Mammalia; order Rodentia; family Muridae; genus Mus; species Mus pahari. Next base: position 11,050,917 of record NC_034591.1, read on the forward strand.
ATTTTCTTGTACAAGTGTATTCTAATTGGTTTATCTTAGGTTTCTTTTCAACATAAAAAATTAAAATTTGGAAGACAATCTTTCTAGGTGGCAAATCAGCTTTAAGGCATGAAGTTCTATTTTAGATTATAAAACCTCACTTTTAAAAATATATCTATTAAAGAGTTTAAAGTATTTTTTAAATTTTGATAATTTTATTCTTTTGGACACTTAGAAAAAGCTAACATTGAGTATTTTTGCAAATCCTCGCAAACCGAATCCAAGAACACATCAAAATGATCATTCATCATGACCAAGTAGGCTTCATCCCAGGGATGCAGGGATGGTTTAATATAAGG
>NC_034591.1:11051265-11053546 GCF_900095145.1 Mus pahari
AAAAAAAAAAAAAAAGAAAAAGCTAACATAACAATACTTCTTTTTTTAAAAGGACAAAAGATTCTAATAAGGTTGCTTAAATTTCTGATTATAATTTAAGCCATGAAGAAAAATCCTTTTTTTGCCTGATGTATAATTAGTCAGAGAAGAGTTTAAATTATGAATGTCACATTTAATTTAAATCGGAGCGAAAAAGTATCATCACACAGTGTGTTCTTTTGTGAATGTCAAGTGCAGCTTGTTGAAGGTCTTTTGAAAACCAAGTAGGCAAGAGGCCACAAGTCACTTTTGCCTGCCCAGGGCATTCAACAGACTGAAGTGCAGACTGGAGTGTGAACTATTGATTACCACTGTTTTGAAGGCTGTTGGCAGCTGGAATAGCTCCTTGTTTACAGATGGTCCAGAATGAGCCTGCACAGCTGTGAAATACAATGTGTCCAATGTCTGTGTGGAACATAACATCTTGCTTAGAAGCTGGCTTTGGGTTTCACATTCCCAAGTATTTGTTGGTACCTCTTGGGAAACTTTATATTAGCCAAAGAATGATAACCAGGACTCAAATAGTATGTAAAGGCAAAGACTGTTTTATTCTGCAGAAGCCTAGCATGTTAGGGTCTCCCATTACCAAGATAGAAAGACAACCAAGTGAGCTCGCAGTCCAGGTTTAAAGCACATTAGGGAAATTCTTGGATAGGTGACCTTTATCTTGTTCTATCTCTAGGGATATTTCGTTACCAGGACTTGGGGGCTTGAAACTGTTGCTGGGGAGGTCTGGAGACTATTGCTGAGGAAGTCTGAAAACTGTTCCTGACCCATTGTCCTTGCCTACGGCCAGGTGGCAGGGCAGCTTCTGAGGCCTGGTCTGGCTCCGTTCTTGGAAACGGATATTTAGCTTCCTGAACTTCCAATTTGAAGCCTGTCATGGAGTTAGCTTACCTTCTCAGCTTGGTTGCACCTGTGTAGTACAAGTACTGAATGCAATTCTGTTAGGCAAATGAGAGGGATGCCTTTTGGAAATAGCAGTTTCTACAGTAGCCTTGCTCATGTCTAGCATACTGTTAGAAATTCATCGGTTCCATTCACCTTCCTTATATCGTGCACACATAATTGTCCCAGCACTCTTTAATCCTAAAACTTCACCAGATTTATTAACTTGGTGGTGTTTGGAATTTGAAGTAATGCTGGGATGCAGGGATAAGAAGACATGTGGGTATTATAGAATCAAGAGAATGAATAGAAAACATGTTCCATGAAAATTTAAAATAAGAAATCAGCAGTAGATCTCTTATAGTGTATGTATATGTCTGTGTGTCTTTATGTATGCACAGCACATGCTGGAGTTTCCAGCAGAGGTCAGAAGAGGGTTAACCAAAAATTTCAGTCTTATGCAAGAGCAGTGCCTGCTCTTAACCACTGAGCCATTTCTCCAGCTCTTCATTAGAACTTTTATCAATACTTCTGCAAGCCCCGTTTCTATTATTACTATTGCTGACACTCTTTTCCTTTGGTGCCCTAGAGATATGGGCAAATCAGATGTGGGGTGACTGCATGGAAGGAGCGAGCCATGCACCCTACCGTGAAGGCCCGTTGGTTTGTGGTGGGTGTGCTTCATGACATTGTGGAAAACACTACATGTCATGCTACATTGGCCACCATGGGACAGGTGGCTTAGAACCTCCCTGGCCCTCCAGGAGAGGAGCATCATCAACTTTGTATCTGCAGAGAGGAGAGTTGATTTTTGCCAATTGCACCATAGAGATTATTTGTGCAAAACTGCTTGGTTCTTTTTATAGCTCACCATTCCATCTGTTTTGTAATTTTAATTAAAAAAAAAAAAAAAAGTAACGAGCTTTGAGCATGCCCTTGTTAGACATTTATTTTTTTTTTTTTTTTTTTTTTTTTTTATTCTCTTGGTTGTCCGCTTAGCCTAGGGAGCATGCTGTGTAATTTCGCTCAATTTCAGGTTTTACCTCAGGTCACTGGGTTAGTTGCACTGAGGCTTCGGATTCTTTTATTGTCGGTCAAGAGATACATTGCTGCTCACAGAAAACAATGGCTTTAATAAAATGTATCTATAGTTAGAATATTAAATATCAGTTTATTGAAAGTAAAAATTTATCAGGCATTGCGAAGTCACTGGGTTATGCATGTTTTTTTTTTGTTTGTTTGTTTGGTTTTGTTGTTTTTTTTCTTTTCTTTTCTTTTCTTTTCTTTTCTTTTCTTTTCTTTTCTTTTCTTTTCTTTTCTTTTTTGAGACAGGGTTTCTCTGTGTAGCCCTGGC